>NC_068412.1:8805748-9105748 GCF_023724105.1 Carassius gibelio | reverse complement strand
CCAATTCACTCTCAACAAATTAGAATATGGTGAAATATCAATCAGCTAATCAACTCAAAACACCTGCAAACGTTTCCTGAGCCTACAAAATAGTCTCTCAGTTTGGTTCACTAGGAAGGATACACAATCATGGGGAAGACTGCTGATGGACACCCTTTTCAAGGAGGGTAAGCCACAAACATTCATTGCCAAAGAAGCTTGCTGTTAGAGTGCTGTATCCAAGCATGTTAACAGAAAGTTGAGTGGAAGGCAAAAGTGTGGAAGAAAAAGATGCTCAACTAACCGAGAGAACTGCAGCCTTATGAGGATTGTCAAGCAAAATTGATTCAAGAATTGAGTGAACTTCACAAGGAATGGAGTGAGGCTGGGGTCAAGGCATCAAGAGCCACCACATGCAGTCGTGTCAAGGAATTTGGCTACAGTTGTCATATTCCTCTTGTTAAGCCACTCCTGAACCACAGACCAGAGGGGTCTTACCTGGGCTAAGGAGAAGAAGAACTGGACTGTTGCCCAGTGGTCCAAAGTCCTCTTTTAAGATGAGAGCAAGTTTTGTATTTCATTTGGAAACCAAGGTCCTAGAGTCTGGAGGAAGGGTGGAGAAGCTCATAGCCCAAGTTGTTTGAAGTCCAGTGTTAAGTTTCCACAGTCTGTGATGATTTGGGGTGCAATGTCATCTGCTGGTGTTGGTCTATTGTGTTTTTATGAAAACCAAAGTCACTGCACCCGTTTACACAGACATTTTGAAGCACTTCATACTTCCTTCTGCTGACCAGCTTTTTGAAGATGCTGATTTTATTTTCCAGCAGGATTTGGCACCTGCCCACACAGCCAAAAGTACCAAAAGTTGGTTAAATGACCATGGTGTTGGTGTGCTTGACTGGCCAGAAAACTCACCAGATCTGAACCCCAGAGAGAATCTATGGAGTATTGTCAAGAGCAAGATGAGAAACAAGAGACCAAACAATGCAGATGAGCTGAAGGCCACTGTCAAAGAAACCTGTGCTTCCAGACCACCTCAGCAGTGCCACAAACTGATCACCTCCATGCCACGCCGAATTGGGCAGTAATTAAAGCAAAACGAGCTCTTACCAAGTACTGAGTAGATGTACAGTAAATGAACATATATTCCAGAAGGCCAATATTTTTTTTATTGGTCTTATGAAGTATTCTAATTTGTTGAGAGCGTGAATTGGTGGGTTTTTGTTAAATCTGAGCCAAAATAATCACAATTAAAAAAAACAAAGACTTAAACTACTTCAGTCTGTGTGCATTGAATTTATTTAATAAACAAGTTTCACAATTTGAGAATTACTGAAATAAACTTTTCCATGACATTATAATTTATTGAGATGCACTTGTAGTTTTTTGTAGCACCTGTAGCACCCTTCTGTTTGCCAAAGTAACAATTATTTGATCAAAAGTACAGTAAAACAGTAATTTTGTAAAATATAATTACGGTTTTAAATAAAGGTCTAATTTATTGCTGTGATGGCAACACTGCATTTTCAGCATTCATTCCTCAAATCTTCAGTGCCATTCAAATTTGGGATTCAAGAAATTATCATTTAGTATCGCTGCTAAACACACACACACAAAACAATGACCCCCAAATGTTTAAATGGTATATGGAAGTGTCTGTAAGGATATGTATTCTAATAAAAAATCTGAAAAAAATTAGAAAATAAGAATATATATTGTACATTTTTATTGTTGTCTCATGTATAACTTAGAATGCATGATTTATGATGCCCGTCACATTCCATTATATATTACACCTAACAATCAGGTATGCTTAATTTAGTTAACACTTTTTACAATTCCACTAGTTCAACATGACTAGGCACCTTGAAAGTCATGCTAGTAGCTCATATATCAAATCTGTTGGGTTACTAGCCTAGAATTTACCACTAAACCATACCACAGACATAAAAGCTCAACCAACAATTGACTTTTCGGTTACCAGATATTTCTCTTTTACCACTAAGTCAGACCACCCACATAAACCAAATTAAAAAGTTGCCATTTTTATGTCAAATATAAATGGTGTTAAAAAAAAAGGGTAAATTTGCCCTTTAAACCTCAGCTTCCATTATAGACACATAATCACAGGTGACACATAAGCTTATGCTGAGGACAGCACATACAACAATGACATATGAAAGGATTTTTCCCAGTGCCTGACTCAACATATTTCTGGAACGCTCCACCCGACACGAGAGGGCAGGATAAGACATTTAGAAATGGTCTTCACAAACACATGGATAATATTTACTTTCTTATTCTGTTTGCTTTATCCAGAGGTGGCTAACAGTGGCAGAGCAGATGAGACAGAAGGGACAGGTGAGACAGACAGCTCAAAGGAGACATCCCTCCCTTGAGAAGAAAAAAAGAAATGCATTGGAGGGAGCTCTCATTATTTAGCAAGACTCTGTCCTAGTCCATTGGGATCTGCATTTCATTCCACCCAAGGGCAGAAGGTGAACGAAATGCATTGCACCAGTTAGTACTAGGTGGCCATTCTGAACAGCAACGGGTTTAATAGAAATTCAGTATCAGTGCCAAAATAGCTTCAGCTGTCACTAAATGGTTGGTCTTATCCAAACGAGACAGCATCTGCATGTGTGCATTGGTTAATTAAAATTCACAAACTGAAGACTAATGCTTTGTATTATTTCACTGGAAGAGTGCAACTGAAATACTGGAATAAGAGTATGTCTTTTTAGGTGCATCGAACGATATTAGAACTTTTCCATCAACTAAGCTTGCACATAAGTAAACCATTTAAAGAGTATTTCATGCTCAATCCACTGAATTTAAAATATGCAGTCTTCTTCATGGAGCTTTTTAAAACTATAATGAAAAGCATCTGTGCATTTTGGCACTAGGTTGTCTCCATATAATTATGTAAAGTGGAAAAAAGTGCTAAATTCAATAGCACTCATTTGACTGGCCACAAAGTTTTTGTGTTCTGTTAACAAACCTCAGCATTCGAGAGGGCTATATCTATTATTGTGCAAGTTCAGTAAAATTTTCCTCAAGATATGGGTGTAATAATATATAATGAAATAAGAATAAAAATAATTATAGGCCTGCTTATAATACTTAAAGAGCTAGTTCACCCAAAAATAAAAATGTGATGTTTATCTGCTTACCCCCAGGGCATCCAAGATGTAGGTGACTTTATTTCTTCAGTAGAACACAAACTGAGATTTTTAAGTCAAACTGTTGCATTCTATCAGTCTTATAATGTAAGTGGATGGGAATCACAGCTAAAAAAAGATAAAGATAAAGATCACATTTTTATTTTTGGGGTGAACTATCCCTTTAATGCAGCCAAAATAAAATAATATTGGCTGCATCTGAAATGGCATGCTTCCCAGCCATATAGCAGGCAAGATTTGTATCTGGAAAGAGTTAACATGTCTGAATGCTCATAAAACAGCAGTCAAAAAGTACCCAGGTGACCTATTACTTCTTAAAGATTCTGAAGTGCACATCTAGTGGTTGCATTACTATCCCACGGACCCTGGGAGAAAAATGGCAGTAAATGACAACGTGGTGAATAGAGTATGTTGAGAAAAAATGTGTTCTACACACATGCATACTATATAAAACATACTTTTATATTATTTTTATTCAAAAGAAGTACCTATTCAGAGAGTATGCAGTGTAAATAATCCAGCACCATTAACTATCTATGTTAGTGGTTCTGAACCCTGTCTCCTTTCTTTGGCACACCCCTTTAAGATCTTGGAGCAGAGATGGTCTTATTATTGGGACATACCAAAGTCTGCGTCTCTACCATTGGAGAAAGTGTAACATTCATGTGTACTTTGATGACCAATCACATCACAGCTCTGATGTCAGTAGGTTTCTGTCAGAGTTGTGTGGCAGTTAATAACTGTTTGCCGATAGCACTGAAATGAATAACTAGTGCCGTAAACTGAATCCTAGCTGTTGCAAAATTATCCTTCTATTAAACACAGCATTTTTTTTTCTGTGAAAGTCTGAAAATAGATCAATCCAAAATGAATGTTTGATGGCAAACATGCTGAAGATGAGCCAAAAGACTGTTGATTCATTAAATGATACGCTTTTGTCTCACAAAAGCAGGTTATTCAGCAAAATGAAGTCTCTCCTTCAGTAGCTATGTTTCCATCCCCATTTTTATGTGCATTTTGAAGTTTCGCACCAGAAAAAAGTAATGAAAATGCCAAATGTAAAAAAGAAAAAAAGTTTTAAGGCCCGCTTAAGGTGGGAGTTGACTTGTGTGAAAAAAGGTTAATGCGAATAATGACAGATTGAAACGCATTTCGCGAATACATTTCTCCAAGTGCATCAATAAAGTCATGTGACTTTGCACTATGGGACATCCTGACTAACCAGTGGACGGATCTCGATGCACAGCATCAGAAATATTGTTATAGTCATTCTTAAATGCCTAAGCAAAATCTATAGTCAAAGTATTCCTGTATAATTGCTTCAAAAAACTCTCTTCCATGACTGCGTAGCCAAACAGCAGCATCCACCTCCGAAGCAATGGCCGCATGTTTCGCTAGCTCACTCTGAAGCGCAAGTAATAATATGAGATTTATTATTAAACTCTTTTAGTAGGCTTTTCCTACTTTTCTCAATGATATTTTGTGTCAGATTATTAGGAAGTGACTATTTTCCTTTCTCTTTGACCCATTGGATGGAAACGGTGCTTATTCTCAAATGTTTTTTGATATTCCAATTTTGTGCATAAGTTAAATTCGCAACTTTGGATGGCTATTGACATCCTTCATTTTTCATTTTTTTAAACAACTTTGCTTTGAGTCTACTGATCTGATGAAGTGAATGTTTGATTTCCAAAACATATAAAACGTGATCTAGGTGAAACTCCAAAACAGTAGGTGGCAGTATTGCACCTTAATACCGGTTGCTACTCATCATAAAATTGAGGGGGGAAAAATGTAGTTACTGCTGAACAAAATCATTTCAGAGGAGATGATGGATGAAAGTAAAAAGAAAAAGAAAAAAAAAACTAAGCTTTCCAGTGTGGGAGGTTTTTTTTTGGATTCCACAAAAATGACACACACACCAGAAAGTGTCAATCAATAGGACATTTTTTATACACTTTTGTACAGTTTTGGTTAGAAACTCGCTCTTCACCTCCCCACATTGTATATTAAGTATGCATCAATGGCCAGAAAATCAAAAAAAAAAAAAAAAAAAAATTCTAAAGAAATTTAAAGGTGAATTTAACTTTTTTTTTTAAATCAATAAATGTAATTGATTTCCAGATATTATATTGTTTTTCTGGAAATATTGTTAGTGTAAATTATTTTGTCAATGATAACTATGTAGTGCTATACCAGCACCCCTTATTGCAAGCCTGAGATTGTGACATATTTTAATTGCAGAATGACACATTATGTAATGCAACAATGAATAAAATTTAATTTGCGTAGTTACAACTTACATATTTATTTGTAATCCCGTGTAATACCCATACTGAAGAGGTTCATTTTAACCTGTGTCACACAAACATTGAAGTTTCCATGATAGACTTTACTCAAGTTTAAAGAAAACATCTGTGAGCCGATTATCCAACTTTGGAAATGATGCAGCAACTCCCTTCCCTACACAAGTGATCATTACAAAACTGTTTCATACTGATCCCCCTGAAATAGAGAACGAGATTCAAAGAAGGAACAGGAGATTAACATATTGCATAAAAGCAATGTGAATGTCCAAAAAAAAAAAAAAAACTTCAATCAAGGTTCGCTTTAACATTTATACTTTTTGTCAAGAACGTTAACGTTAATTTTACATTAATTTTACGTTAATTTTAACAATAAGAAATGGATGTTACTTTGTTGAGCATAAGATTCCCATTCATATTAACAGAGGAGGTGTTTAATTGAACCTTTTCTTTACAATAATCAGTAGCATCAGTAACAGCCGGTGTTTGCCAGCTTCCTGCAACTCCTGAAAGAAAATAAATCAAAGTTTTGCCGCAAGCACAGAGACGAGGAGACAGACCCTCTCTGACTCACCCACACCTGGTATAGGGCCAGTGATATGATAATATGTGCAATTTGGGGTAAATCATTTGTGGGGTCCGGAAGAAGTGTGTGGTTTTTGGTTTTACTAAGCCCGATAAACCTTGTTCTGACCTGCCAGTATAGGATTAATATTGAATGCCAACATACAATTTACACTCTTTTTCCTTTTCTCTTTTAATTGTATTTTACATTGTTCAGCACTTTAGATAACTTTGCTTTATTTAAATGTACTATATAAATAAAATGTACTTAATTTTAATGTTCATCGATGCTCTTTTTAAGCTTTAAATCTGCAGCAAGCCACTATCTTCGCAACTATTTTCTTGGATGTGAGGTTTTATATTCAGATGACAGATAATGTGAGTGATTAAAATGTCAAACTTGAGGTCGCCTCCACAAATGAACTGTTGTGGTCTATAACAGTGTTTGGCCACACCTATAACAGGTGCATGTGACACATCACAGCCCATTTGTGAACACAATGAAATATCTTTTTTTAAAGAATGCTGCTTTTTTTCTGTTATGGAGGAAGAGATAAGTATAATGAGGTGGACTCTCCTGCCAACATTTCTCTTTAAAGTTCAACCTTGCCATCTCATATAATTTGAAGTGCAACATGTTATCTTGAGTTTTGGGACAGTTGTCTTCTTATTCAACATTTTGAAATTTCAAAATGAATAGTCTGAAGGAATATAGACAGTAATTTGTGTTTATATCTTAAAAGCACATGCTTGTTATGTCTGAGCCTGACTTCGACTAATACTGCCTAATTGGTCTCTCGTTATCTTTGACAACAGTAGAAGGCTAAAAACATAATCTGTCTGTCTGATGATTTTGGCATTCATTCATCATTAGTGAGTAAGGAGAACACGTCCTGTCGGCTACAGGGCGATGCAGTTCGTCACGTTCCGTTTCATGACTCAACGCTTTCTCTTCCAGCACTTCAAAAAGGGATCAAGTTATAGAGAGTGTTATAAAAACAGCTGTCTGGAGGCTTTACTGGAAGCCGCGTCAAAAGTAAACTGACTCCATTCATTAAGCCACTTCTGACCGTCAGCTGCACGTAGACACGTTCGAATCCCCCTCATTATATTTAAATTAAGGATCTCTGATATGAACACGTATGCCGCTTTCACATTTTTTACATCCACACTGGACGCAACAGGTCTCTAAACACGGTTTTCTTCCACTTTTACTTTTAATTTGACACGGTTATTTAAAATATGAGCTACCGCATAAGTAACCAACGAAATTAAAGAACGCGTCTTTATGTGAACCCCGTCCCATTCAGGAGATAAAACTATAAGGCTATAGGATCGAGTCTCCTCGTTCAGTGAATTAAATAGCGTTCTCGTTTTGTCTCGCTTGAAGCGCATGTGGTGTGGGCTATAATTTATGCAGGTTAAGTGTAAAAAAAGGACGGGCCATATGCTCACCTGTACAGGTAAAATGTTCAACTGGAGCGCAGCAAATATTTGTAACAGTGCCGTCAAATAACCCATCTCGACCGCCAGAGCAAGCCTGACCGTGGAAAGATCCAAACAGTAGTCCATCCAAATGGTAATGCCAATATGGAAATGTCACCATAAATTCCACAAAACGGTTCTAGGTGGCCAGCTCGCGCAGTAAAGTGTGCGTCGCTTTCTCAAAGAAACCAAATCAAACGAAACAAGATGTTTTCTTTTTGGTTTCATAAAATATCAGTGCTGATACGTCACTTAATTGCATCCAATCTAGATCTACCTCGGAATACCACCGGTTTAATGTTTAAAATAGGTCCTTTATGAAGTAAACAGTGTTTTAAATTAGGCTATAGCTTGCGGGTTTTAATCGTCCTCACGCGCCACTGGAGAGCCAGCGTCTGTTTCCTAGTGCAAGACTCCTGCTCGCGCATTTCCCAAACTCAGTGGCACACTTCCATACGAGCGCCCTGACTACCTTTCAACAAGTTGATCATTTAGCCTAAATCTCCTCCTCCTGAAGCCTTGCTCATGTTCATACTGTCCTCCCACTGCCCTCCCCTCCATGAACTCACATCTCACACTTTATTCACTTTTGTCACTAATTATGAGTAGAGCCACGTAAAAGTAGAGGAAACTGGTAGTTCTATTGGTGTAATGTGATATAGCCTATTTAGATGGATTCAGTAATGAATAAGATTTTCTTTATAATTAACAATAAAACCACTTATGATATATAAGTTATTGCTTTGAATGCATAAATGAGATCTTTACAATACGATTTCATTTGTTAGCAGCAGTTAATGCATCAACACATACATACAAGGGAGCTAAATACTTCACAGCACTTATTAACCTTTTGTTCATGAAAATGTCAACGTTCATGTTCACAGTGCATTTACTAATGTCAACAGATCTTAAAAATGTTTTAGTAAATGTTGAGATTCACATGATTTAAGATTAGTAAATTGTATATGTTAACTGTAGTATATTTAAGTTGTAAGGCAAAGTGTTACCCAGAAAACACACGAAGGAAGCAACTCTTTTTGTTCAAAACAAGTAGGCTTACTCTTCTAAATTTTGAGAAAGTTATGCATAAATTGTGATAATGTTGTCAGAATTATTGTATATTGTATAATTATTGTAGTTAATAATATTCAGGATATTCAGATTATATTTTGCTAACTGATTAGAGATTACCTGCAGAATATCTTTTTTAAATGGCAGAAGAGGGCATTTTCAGTTGTTAATGTTAATTATTAATATTGTTGTTGTTATGAAATAAAGCTATCTTATTAGCTGCTGCATTTTCAGTAATGTACATTTATGTGTAACTGTTTTTATATTGTACATTTTTACAGGAATGAAATGTGCACCCTCAGTGTTTGAAAAAAAAATGCATTTCCCATTTCATTCTCCCATATTCATGCTGATACTTTCATGCTACAGGTTTTGCAATTGTTATCATGTCATAAAACAACACCCACACTTTAAAGTATGCGTGTTGATGCTGGTCCATTCAGATATGGTTTATGTGGTCAAAAAAAAGTATTTTGAGCAAAGCTGTACAGGGTCCACAGTCGCTCAGACCAGAAAAAGCACAAGCTCAGAATAGACACCATGAGAAACAAACAAAGACTTTCTCTGAGTACTCTGTATTATTATAAAGTAGCCTACCAGTAGTGAAGCACACTCATAAGAAGACATGTGAGACGCTATTATTGCAATAAATCAGTGACGCATGGAGATGTACTGTACTGTTCCAAGCATATTTATCATAAGTGAGTGGTTTAGGACTGTATGGGCTGCTGATACTTTCCTACAGCGTTTATATACAAGTATGGGGTGTTTGCAGTAGCGCTGGAATGCACAGGCTAAAGATTCTTCAGTTTCACTGCATTCTTCACACCATGTTGACTGACAGGGCCTCTGTGTGCTATTGTAAAGAGCACACTTTGCTAGATGGTGTCAGCAAACACCCCTCCATTCTCACAGCACTTGCTCTTGGGCGCCAACCAAATGGAAGAAGTCAGCCTGGAAAAAGGCTTTATAACGAATTATACTCTCCTGTATATTTCAACATGACCATTATCTTTTTTCAAAATAGAGGAAATTTGAGTAGTTCCTGGCTGTTTAAAAAATGTTTTAGGTTGCCATGTCATTACTAAGTACTAAGTAGAGTCTTATAAGGTATACTGATGGAATCTTATTATATCTGTAATAAGAAGAGCCAATTTCCACTCTTTGATATTCATGTATATGCAGTATTGATGTATTTGCCTGTTTAATTTTCTGCCAGGTGAAAATCTAATGTCTAATCAATTAGGAAAGTAAAAACACGACTGAAAAAGCTGCGCCATTTGAGATATCAGTCATGTTTGACGCTGCTATGCATTTAGAAGAAATTAGTTCACCCAAATATGAAAATTGTGTCATCATTTATTAACATTCATGTTGTTCCAAACACTTCAAATTAAGATATCTTTAATGAAACCTTCATGCACCTTCATTGAAAGTCTAGGTTACCAAAACTTGAAAATGAATATACAAATTCATTTTTAGGCATCTTTATGAGCTTTTTTGAACTTTTTGAAAGTGTTAGCAACCATTAAAAACATCCAAATTTGTATTCTGAAAATTAATTTATAATAAGGAATAACCTGAGTGTAAGTAAATAATGACAGAATTATTTTTTCTAATTTTTTATTCTTTTTTTTTTTTTTTTTTTTTTTTTTGTGTGTGTGGGGAGGGGGGGGGACTATCTCTTTAAATGCAAGTAATAATAATTCAATTTGAATCAGAACACAGAACTAGATATCTGTTTTTTGTTTTCGGCAACATCTGTGCTTTTCAATAGACTCACCGCTGAGAGTCGTTGAAAGTTAATTTGTAAAACATACATAGGAAATATGTTCGTTTTGAGTTGAGGACTTCTGGATGAATTGTGCATGCCTGTCTGCACTCATCATTTACTATGCTAATATGCTGGGTTTGGACATTGTAGATCATATAACTAGGATTTGAAATGTGTCTGTAGCATAAATTGTTTTGTTTTATTGTGAAGATTGGCAAAGGTAGTAAAAACAAAAATCTTTATTGGAGATAATCTGTCAGTGCATAGTAACAATCCTGTGTTGCTTAGATAGTGTAACTGAAGTTTCAATGGTTTTCTATGTGCTGTCTCATTCATATTCACTCACATTTGAATGTGTCTGTTTGGATTAGAAAAATACAGCTTTCAGTGTCAGCAGTTTTTTCTCAACTATCTGAAGAATCAATAAGATACCCAGTGTTGCAGTGCAGGGTGGTGTAAAGCCACAGGCAAGACTTGGAGACAATCGCAAACTCAAGAAAACCACATTACACTGATGCACTGAACTCCCTGAGGGGAGATTAATGTCTTAGTCTACCTAAAAGAAAAGCTAGCATTGATAATCAATAATGAATCAATTGAAATTTTCTTAAAAGGGTTGCTTTCCTTATTATAAGCAATTTATACCTAACAAAAGTAGCTTAAAATATATAAATGTATGCAAAAAAAAAAAAAAAAAAAACATGTTTGAAAATGGTACCATAGAGAATTGATCTCCTTTTGTTTTTGGGTCCTAAAGCAAAACCAGAAGCATTGACCTGAGTAACATATTTTTTGAAATCTCTCCAATGAAAGAGACAACAAGCAGAGTGTTTCAGAAAAGTGCTCGTGAACATCAGCTCTCACATTTCTGTTATTATCCGAAGCGTTTTAAGGGTGTTCTCCTCGTGATGGATGTGCTGACTGTGTATTCCCCTTGGATCTTTATGATTGTAAAGGGGCACTGCACGATCTACATTAAAGTTATTCATTCATCATTGTTTAGAAGGTCTGATTTCCTCTGAGGACGGTTCAGTTTTCACATGGGAACACTACTCTGAGTCGACATGATAAACATTGGAACAAAATTACCGGATATCATGAAGCTTAAAGATGTTCGGCAATCTCCATCACTGGAGTGTGTTTTAGAGTGTGTCATTACTGGAGTGTGTTTTAGAGTGTGTCATCACCGTAGACCATCTGGCCAGCACCTCACCCGGATATTACTTGAGTCAACTTCCTGCAATTGACCGGTCTCAGTCATGTATACGTCTGCACTCCATCTCTCCACCTGCTGTTTCCAGTGTAAGAGCGAATAGGAGACTGGCAGCCCTGGAAGTGGCCCGGTCACCAGTAAAATCCCCTCTTCTTTGTTGCTGAAAATGGCTTCGGAATTACGGCAATAGTTTTGTGTTTTTCCGTGTATCACTTCCTATTTACAAGACTGAGGTGACAGTGTTCCTCACGTCTTGAAGGCAGACAGGTGTCGAGCTGTTTCCTCAGGCATTCCTCTCTATTGTATGGGCTGGTGATTCTTGTGTTTATTTAGGAAGTCCTCCTCAACATGTGCAGAGTGTCTGACGTGCTCTTATTGTCTGACAATGATGTGTCACATGCCATTATTTGTTTACATGGACACAACTGCAGTCGGAACATCTTTCAGGTGTTCCTAAGTTAAACTGCCACTGTTTTTGACACCTTTGTCATTTCCTTGAAAGCTTCTATTTTAAAATAAGGCCGGTCTATCTTTTAGGTTTAAAACACATCTGGTTGAAGCATACAGAGAACAGAAGGTTGACTCATTAAAAAAAAGACTCAAAACATTATTGTTATCATTTAATGTCTCTCTCATTACAAATTTTCTTATACCAAAAGTTTTTACCAAAAGTGACATTTGTAATGCTATTTCAGATTTCTGTTTCAGATTAACTCTTTCTATTCATCAAAAAATCCTCACCCAAAAAAAATACTAATAAATATTGTAGAAACTTAATTTTCTGTAAAGTTGCTTAAAAAGTTGCAATGATTTTTATCGTAAAAAGGGCTATACAAATAAACTTGAATTGAATTGAATAAAAGAATGATTTCTAATCATGTGACTCTAAAGACAGAAGTACAGAAGAACTTCTGAAAATTCAGTTTTGCCATAACAGAAAGTTATGTTATATTGAATCAAAAATATATTCAAATAGCAAACTTTATTTTAAATTGTGATAAAATCTCACAGTAATACTATTTTTACTGAATACTTTTTCATCACATTAATGAAGCCTTAGTGAGCATAACATACTTTCTCTTCTCAGAAGGAATAATTAGGTATTATGAAAATAGAAATGATAATATTTGAAAATAATTGATTGTGACATCACAATCATGGAAAAACTATCATAAGTTAAAATGATTCAGCACTCATTGTTAATGAACATGTCTACAGTGGATTCTGTTGAAAACATTAGCTTTCTTATGATGCTTTATTTACACCGCTAGAAGTTATTATGCATCAAAGTTGATGGTCATATCAACTACTAAATTGAAAAACGCATTTCTTTTTTCAGCGGACCTAATCTAATTTCATTTCATAGACTATATTGGGGATGAAACATTAGACCCCATGGTTTTTATTGCTTGTTCAACAAACCCACAATTTTCCTAAATATCTTCTTCCACAGAATAAAGAAAGACAGAAACAACATGAAGGTGAGTAAATGAGGATGAAACTATGAAACTAGAAACTATCCCTTTAACCCACATTTTCATATTCAAATAGCAAATGTGTGATCAAAACATCTGCACAGAAACCTTTATTTAATGACTAGTATTCCCACACACAGATGCCGCAGGACTGCAGCTAATATGAGGAAGGGTGCACTGCTTAATTATATTATTAGCAAATGCAAGAGTCATACACAAACATCTGCTCTTCTGGAGCAGCACTGTTTATTTTTGCAGTAAAATAATATTTCTTCTCTCTGCTAATAAGTTTATTCTTCCCCAGGGTGAAATGGAAGAGTTTAAAAAGGTTTGTATGCTTTATAAATACATTTACAAACCATTCTGGGTTATGATCAAAACATACCCTATGCACTATGCATGAAACATCCTGCCAGGTATGAAAAATTATTTTGAATTTATGAAATGCATGTATAGTTTAAACATATGTTTAAACGTATTTTCGCCCTTAGACTTGGATTATTACATTACTGCAAATGAAGGCACCCTGAAGGATAAGTTAAAATCCAACTCAATCTTGACTGTACATGAATAGATTTTCTCCTTTGTCATATTTTTACTAAAATGTTGTTATTTCCTGTGAGGGCTTGTTGGTCCTCATGATAAAAATTTTACTTTTAACTGACGATACCCAAAGAAATTAATTCGCTCCTCACAGGAAGTTGGTCTAATTATTCCACAAACATTTAGGTTAGTTTTTATCAGTAAAAGTAAGGTTAAGGGATAGCTGTCAGGCTGAGAGCCTCAGCATATCCCGTTTAAAGTAGGACATGCCAGAGGCGAATGCAAGGTGAAATCCATCCACTGGAGTTGTGTTTATATGAACCGCTGCCAAGCTAAATTATTTATTCAAGTTTATTTTTATGTGGGGAAAGACAACTACCTAAATAGTTATTACCACTGCCTCCAGTTGTAGAACAAGGATGGGGGGAAGGAACGGGGGAGGTGACGGTCTGTCGCGGGTCGAAGGGAAAAATGTAATGCTGAAGGGAAAGGAGGGGTGTATAGGATGATGGGTTTAGAGCTGTGGAAAGTTAATATCTTAAAACAATACACAGCGCGACCGGACGATGAAAATTTGGCAGCGGCGCAACTCCTCACCGTGGCTGATCTGGCTATTAACGGAGACAAGAGCTCCAGGGCCGCTGTGCACTTGCTGAAACACTGGATTTGATTTCCTCCGATATTGTCTGTTTGTTGTTCTACTCCTGTCTTATAATGGACTGGTCTGGTGCCATGTGTCCTAGAGGGCTGGTATAGAGGACTGGTCCCAGATGGACGTACACCCTCCGGACCACCTCTGCAGAACAGAACTTGGTTTTGGCATGGGATGTGGAGGGAGGCTTGCTGTAGAAATGAGTTCACAGATACATGCTAATCCTATTAGTTAAATCAAGAAATGAATCCAAAGTGGGTTTGTAGCTCATTAGCAGGCTGGAACTGAATGTTCTACACCTTCTCCCTCTTACATAGGCATTTATGAAATTTGAACACCTTTATCATGTTTCTCATAAAGGATTGTGCCTGTCCACCAGCATGTCTCTTGACGTATGTCAGTTGGACTTCTCAGTCACATTGCTTTGAATGTGATGTTTGATTTTCCATGACCGGTTCCCTCACATTGTGTAAACAAATAAACAGAGAAGCTCCAGGATGGCGCGAGCAGGATTGTGAGAATGGAGAGGCCTGACCTGTTTCTTAGGGACCCAATGGTTACAAATCTTTGGTTGTAAAAATCCAGTCTCTCTGTGTTTGCTGGAACATACAACTTGTATCACTTTTCCTGACTCATGCTAAAAAATGTGCCAGTTTCTGAGCCAAAAAAATTATCTTAAAAAGGATCTTTTAAATTGCATCATTAAATTGTAAGAATTAAAATGCTACACCAGAAATATTAAACCATGCTCATGTTGCTTTCTCTTGTAGAAGACAAAAGGAGTTATTGATCCAAGTCAATAATGAGTACGTAAGAAAATGCATTACTGTCTGCACCCGTTTTTGTATCTCTGTATTGTATTTATCTGCTCCCTTTGTTTCTGTCATTCTGGTGTTACGCTACACAGCTTTGAGTGTGCTGTACTACACTCACTCTGAGACTCAGAAGTCGTCTCTGTTCGAGACTCATTACAAAGAAGACAGTCATCTTATCAGAGAAACAGGACATGCCCCAGGGCATAAATCATTACAGAAGCACACACACCCCTACCCTCCTTCCGAATGTAGCACATAAATGTTCACACACTACTGCTGGTGATACTTCAGAATAAAGTCTGAAAATACACATGTAGGATCCTTGCAATTAACAGACAAAAATATATTTTGTCTGTTTGGCAGAAGTGTTTCTTTAAGCAGCTTAATGCCCCCCTTTATTAAATGTGAAATTACCTTTATTTATTTAGATTTATTTAAACTGTGTATTTGGCCAGTGAAAAAGGATCTGTTATTGCTAAAGCTGTGAAGACGTGTGTTTTCACTTAATGTTCGGCAAAGCACCTCTAACGGATTTTTAGCAAGGTTGTGATTGCACTTTTGGAGGGTTTATGCGATAATCAACAACACAACACATTTATCAAGCAGCCATTAGAGAGAAGTGGATTGGAGGGCTGGCATTCATCTTGCTAAATTGCTTCCGAGGAATAGAGGGCTATTTTACTAAAATGTATTTATCCTGCTCCCTCAAACCAACCCTGCACCACCACTACAGAACATGAATAAATGAATAATACCAGGAGAAAACAACACACCCCTGCCTTGAAGAATCTCAAATATGTTACTAGACTTATTTTAGAGGTGCTTGCTGGGATTTAGGGATTTGAAATCCTTAAACCAGAGCTATTTAATTGTGTTCCTGGAGAGCCATGACCTGCAGAGTTTCAATTCTAACAATAGTTATCAGAATTAGCTAATCGAGAGGTGTGTTCCATTTAACCACAAGTGCCTTGCGAAGTAGGTTTCTCAGGGTATTCTACCAACTTAAGAGAGATTTCAGTCTGAAGAGAGCGTACAAGTTAAGAGTGAAGGGCACTGCAAACAGCAAAAGGAATAAGGGTGCATCAATATGTCACTTAACAGGAAGTGGAGATGGAAATTTACCCACCTGCCATTACACATCACCACAATACTGCAAGATGTTTTACTAAAATAAACCAGTAGAAAAAAAGCTCAAAAAGTGTTTTTAGTTTAATTAAACCAAGGTGTGGTTTGTACACAGTTGTTTACAGGTATAAACTGTGGCAGATGTGATATTTACTTTGTGACTGAAATATGGCATCAGACCCTAGCCTCCTCTAATAGTATTATATATATATATATATATATATATATATATATATATATATATATATATATATATATATATATATATATATATATATATATATATTTGTTTGATGATGTTGCCGGGTATTCTGCATAATTGCATTAATTAATCAAGTGAAGAAAACAGATATCACATTCTCAGGGAGCAGTTAGCAATGGGTAGGTCGATAGGAAGGCTAAGGTCTTCAGCATTATTTGGTTATTACAAATAGGCATGTTTGATTAGGATTATGATGCATTCCATTTGTATTCTGAAGTTGGAAATTCCAAGATCCCAGTTGGAACTTTTAAATGGAACTCCCTCCCAAGTCAGAGTTCTGATTCGGAATTTTGGAGTAATTGCAACAACGGCAACTTCAGAATCCAATAGGGCAGCTCAGTGCATCAACAGAAGAGAAACAGTAGTGATATATTGTTTATTAGCACTTATGTTTGTCTTGTGGACATGTTACTGTGGCATTATCTGTGCAAAATACTGCTTTTTATGATTTCTTAATTGGAATACGGTCCATCTATGACTTAAGAGGTAAATGGAATGCATCATTAGAACTAAATGCTGTGGCACTACAGGAACCAAACTGAATAACCCTACCTTTTATTAAGTCAGTGGCGACCAATCCAGATTCTGGAGGGCCATCTTGAAGCAGAGTTTGGCTCCAGCTGTAATAAACAGGTGTCTTGGATCTAAACTCTGCAGGAAAGGGGTCTTGGCTGGACTGGATATACCAGCACCATGTGTTATGGGCATGAATGGTAACTAGAATCAAGGAGCTTGTTGAGAAGAGGTGTGCTATTACTTTTCTTAATTTTCTTTGATCAGACTATAGCCCCCTTCCTCAAATCTTACCCTGCAGGTCCAATGCACTGCAGAGTTTAGCTCCAACCCTGATCAAAGTCACCTGTCTGCCATTTTCGAATGATCCCAAAGACATTGATTGACACTGATTAGCATGCTCAGGTGTTTTTGATTAGGGTTAGCGCTAAACTCTTCAGGAAAGTGGACCTCGAGGTCCAGATTTGAGGATCCCTGGACTATAGCATTTAGCCTAGTGGACCATAAAAAGTGTGAAATACTACTCTGAACCTACACTGAAGAAGGGATCCAGACCATATCAAAAGTTAAAATATTGGAGACACCTCAGAGTTGGCCATGAGCATCAGTGCAGAAAATCCTAGAAACCAAACAGCCACACATTAGGAGTTGCATAATGACCTGGCAACCACCCAAGACACACTAGCATTTTAAAAGCCACTGTTGCATTAGTGAGGTAAGCACAGCTCTAGCAATTTGTTTAGATTATGTGAATACCTGGTTTATTATTATTTTTGAATAAAGACTGAATGCACAGATACTAGAAGCATCTTTCTGATTAACAATCTGAGAATCTCCAACTGACTGGGCAACCTCGTTAGAGGAATCCCAGCCTAATCCTCCCGGATTTGGGGGATTTTCCCATACCAGATGAGAAGCAGATGTCTCCGTCTCTCCCTCTCTCCGTATACTTCTTTATCTCGATCCCAGTTAACTTCCCTCACTTTGTCAATTGTCAACTTGTGTTGACGTCAAAGCATGTCCCTCTCTCTTTTGGTTTCTGGCTGTCCTTTACCCTTTTTGCTTCATTCACCCCTACACATTTCCTTTCAATTCCCCCCTTCCCTGCATCTTACTGCCTCTGTCACTATCTCTGCCTCTCAGGCCCCCTCCTGAAACAAGTCCCTCAGCCTCCTCACTCCCTGGGGTACACCAAAAGAACACAAGCACCATGGGAAGGCCCAAAGTCCCCAGAAGCTTTGTCACATGACCAGAGCACTCGCCTTTCTGTGGGAGGCATGCAGCACTGATGGTAAGGTGGAACTCCAAACTTCATGGACTGCATCCAACAGCTCCTGTACTTTCTCATGGAGCAACAAAAAACAAGGCAATTCGGTGAAATGGTCTACTTTTGACAATTCCCAGTTGAATATACTCTTGCAGAGCAAAATATCTCTGTGTTAACCCAAGTCAATTATGTTTCTGTAACTATTGTTTTTGTTGGAGGTGAATTGTGACATTCCTAAAAGAGTTTTTTTTAAATGTTTTGTAGGGGGATCTGGTAAGTACTGTAGTGTGTGGACTATACCTTCTATTGGCCTCTTGAACTCTCCAGTGCTCCAAATATCACCACCCTTTGACGCACCTACTTTTCAACACTACTTCCAATTCTGTGCGGACTCTTATGGACAGTAGCTCTGTGGCTCCTTTTGTTGAGGCCTTTGGGCTAATACTCTCGATATAAACTTATCTGTGGTTTTGCTCTTTCTGAGTGGTCACAGGGTTGCTGGACAAGCTGTCTGTAAACAAGGGGCTGGTAGAGGGAACAGGAACTCCCTATGGAGTACTATGACAAATATAGTGGGAAGTTTTCTGTGTGTGTATATTTGTGTATTAAGGGATGAGATATCTGTAACAACTGGGACGCATTATATGGATGTTTTGTGCTACTTGTGTAGTACTTTAGGCCAAAAAAAAAAAATGTTATCTAATGTTTTATGAAAAAAAAAACTTTATCATGACATGAACAAACAAACTGCCAAGTTTTGATTCCGTTTGCTAAAGTTCTAATCCCACGACTTCACACAGTGGCAAAGATTCCATGAAACAGGGCAAACCAGAGGATGTTTCATTCGGACCTTGAAACCACATCACTCCCTTACAATGAGCTGGGGGACTGGGATCTTAAACCAGGAGAGCTTGGATGCATTGGGAAACTTCTTGGCAAAACATCTGGCTCACATCTGCGTCAGAAGGATCAAGAGAGCATGGAATTGTTCCATGGTATAAATGCCGTCAGAACAGGTTCACCTACCTTTTAGATAACACTGCTCACTGGGAATTAAAGTTTTGGGAAAGGTCATTCAGAAGGTCAGACCTGTGCTCCTCCCTTAAATACACAGTTATCCCAAAAGCAATATTGCAGTTATATTGTATATTGCAATAAAATGCAGTTATCTTAAGTAGAATATCATCAGATCTCTAATAATGGTTTTAGCTAAACAGCACTTTAATGAAACAGGATGCATTGGCAAAGATAAAAGGTGAATATGGTGTTCTGACATCACACCAAGCTAAACCCCCATTACCTGTTTTCTTATTGGCTTAGGTGATGGCACTTAAATGCTAGCCAAAGGAAACACTGTGCTACACTTTTGAACCAGTATTACTGGTACTCTCTAAAAGGCAAAGTTCCTCTGTTAATAGCAAGATTTTCAGATATGGGAAGGAAAGGCTGCATACAGTGAAAGGCCCATCAGAGGGGACCGTTCTAGAAAGCACAGATCAGGGAACTTCCAAGGATGAGGGAAGCTCTTTAAGACAAAGTGAACTTCAGTGGCGGTCTGGACTGTGATTCAAACAAAACCATAAATTGTTCCTGCTACTTTGTAGATTTGTGCCATGTTCAGTCATTCTCAGCTCTGTAAGGAAAATAAGTGAGTTTATTTTTATCAAATGCGTTCTGAGAAATTCCCATGTTGTAGAAAAAAGTTTTAAAGTGAATAACTTCCGATTTAACAAATAGATAAGCTTCATTTTTGGTAGCAAAACAACAAAGCTTTGTGTAGCAAAAATCACCACCTATCTTGACCATCAGAGGTTAAGCCAGCCATAACATATTGAAAACATTTCACAATTTCAGATAAGCGGGGTACATATGTTTTATAGCAACAAGACATGCACTATTTGGCACTTAAATGTGTGTGAGAATGTAAAGTGAGGAAAAGAAATAATGAAAAGAGTGTGATACCAATCTGAGAATGTTAACAGTTTACGTCAAACATGAATGCTCATAGGCATCTGTGATGTTTGGGCAAGCTGCTAAAACTTTATCATACGCAATCTTCAATACGAAACAAACAAGGGCAGCATTTGTATTGGGATATTTTAGATTAGGGTAATTAGCTACAGTAGTTAGACAGGCTTGCTTTCTAAGAGTTGCATCACTATTGTTAACTGAGAATAAAGCCTTGTGTCCTAACTTCAATATGTAACTAACTAACTCATGAATTAAAGATATTGCAAAGCTATCTTACAGCTTTCATTCATCTGGAGGGGGCGAGAGGGTTAAAAAGGTATGTATATACTGTATGTAAAGTATATACCCTATAGTGAAAAACACATATACTTTATTGTATTTAAAATATATTAAATTCACGATAATTATACTAAAAATATTTTGAAATGTATGTACTAACTGAAAATACATTCTAAATGTAATTTTTATGCTTTCATCAAGAATGAACTTTATTTATAAAATATAAAACATTTTTTACAAATGCATTTGGTGAAGGATTAAATATATATTAATATTTAAGAAAGTACACTGGCTAGGTTCTTAATCTCCATCTACTTGTTTGAAACTTGTTAAAAGTGATTTTCACACATCCATACCCATTAACTAACTGGACGAAACCTTTAAAGGAGGAGGCTACATAACTCCAATGACATGTCCATGAATGAAGCAGTCAGTCTATCTTTACATTATACCTTCATGAGCTCTAAAAAATTCACCAACAATTGGTTTTGCAAAAATAGAAAAACCAGAAGGGAGCAAAAAACTTTTTACGGCACTGTATATATATATATTAATTTCAGTGTCATACCTGGTGCATATCTGAATTGGAGGGTAAAACATCCATAGAACTGTAACACAAGCCTATGAGTTTTTTGAGAGGTTTTCTAAGTGTTCATAGCTTGAAAGAGAAGGAAAATGTATATCTCTTCTCTTCTCTTTCAAATTATGAACACTTAGATAACCTCTCAAAAAACTTGGGTACTTTCAATCCATTAACAGCATACGATACAGAATTTTAATCAACATTTTAAACAATTTAATTATTTCAAAATGCTTAATGTGCCTGCACTTTCATATTAAAATATATAAAATATTAAAAGATAAAATACGATACAAAGCTTATTGATGATGCTTACTGTTTACAAGTAAGCAGATGAGCCCAACCTGTTTCATATTCAAGTATATGTTACTAATGGCTTTAAAGAAACACATCATCTAGGGTACTCATAATGTACTGTGCTTGTCAGGGTTATTACTCATACAACGTATAATACCAAAATGGTGTAGAATAGTGACGAAGTATGCAAAATCGCACTTAGCACACTTAGATATTAAGATATTTAACATATTTTCAATGAAATCCAAGAGCTTTCTGACCCTGCATAAACAGCAAGGGACCTACCACGTTCAAGGCCCAGAAAGTTAGTAATAGCATTGTTAAAATAGTCCATGTGACATTAGTGGTTCAAATGTAATTTTATGAAGCCACGAGAATACTTTTTGGGTGCAAAGAAAACAAAAATGATGACTTTGTTCAACAATTTATCTCTTCTGTGTCAGTCTCTGCTGCCATTAACGGGATTAACCCAACACATACTGATGTAACATGGACTATTTTAATGATGCCTTAATACCTTTCTGGGCCTTGAACGTGTCAGTTACATTGCTGTCTTTGCAGGGTCAGAAAGCTCTCAGATTTCATAAAAAATATCTCCATTTGTGTTCTGAAGATGAAAAAAGGGTGCAGTAATTAATGACAAAATGTTCCTTTTTTGGTCGAACTATCCCTTTAATATACTGGACCACACGGTCATGCCGTTAATATCATTTAGTCAGGGAAAAGGACATTTATTAGTGCTCACAGGCACTTTGCTTTACCATCAATCATCGATTTGCAGTCATATCACCCTCTGTTTTACTTCGACACCTGCAACCTCAATTAACCAAGGTATTGTTACTCATGTAGTTTTAACCAAGCTCTAGAGTAATAGAGCAAATCAGCAGCCCATGTCACACCTGGCATGCACAGGGCTTCAACTGAACCACAGCTTAACATCTCTGGAAGCACTGAATGTTGTTGATGTGGGTGCGAAGATGATGTATGTACTGAGGAGATGA
Organism: Carassius gibelio; assembly: GCF_023724105.1. Classification (NCBI taxonomy): domain Eukaryota; kingdom Metazoa; phylum Chordata; class Actinopteri; order Cypriniformes; family Cyprinidae; genus Carassius; species Carassius gibelio. The sequence continues at coordinate 9,083,391 of NC_068412.1, read as the reverse complement.
GCTGGTCATAACACCACAACTACAAAGATGACTGTTCCCAGGGATAGAACCCATACAACATGTCCCCTTCCCCCGCAATATCTCATCTCATTCTCTCTTGTCATGCACATTCACGGTGCTAGGACCTCACTGTGTCGTGACTGCCTGCATTTCAAGTGTAGAGATAACCCAATAAGCCCCAACAGGCTCACAATCCCCCTCCATGGCCCTCAAATCCAACTAAGCCATCTTAAGACATTAGTAGTGACAAATGGGACTGCCGTTGAAGTGCTGGCTGCAAGCTGGTGGAACTTTGCTCTTCCTTTGCTGTTATCTTTGTGTGATAAACAGTCGGGAGCCGGAGAGTGTGCAGGCACTCAAGGAAATGCCTCCTTAACAAGAACACAGATGTTTGTACATTGTCGCTCTCCCTTTAGTCTCTCCCCCACTGAACCAGCTGCTTTTGCTATCATGTCTCTTTACATCCATTACTCTTCCTGTGCTTTCATTTTATACACTACTCAATTCCGCATTCAATTCTTTCTGGTTCTCTCACTCTTTATCCCTACAAAGAATTAGAGTCATAAGGAGCGTCAATTACATTCTTGCAATCATTAGCGTGATTCTCCCAGCCTAAGACTAAATTGTGCCCGTGTGGCGTGCGTCAGCTGATACAGGAAATCAACTGCATGAGAAGAATAAAGTAGTTGCAGAAGACATGCAAACACGTGCAAACACATGAGAAATATGATGTTGGTTTGGCTTGTTGAACGGACAAATCAGCAGATGTACAATGAACAGCTGGAAAATGTCTTGAACTGTTGCCATGGGAAATTCAATTATATACAATGAGAAATGTCAAAAACATTGCTCAGGGGAGTTTAGCATTGCATATGTGACTTTGATAACATTTGTTTTGTTATGAAAATGCTGCTTATTCCTTGAAATGCCTATAATAAAAAAAAATCTAATCTGGCAAAAATACAAAGATCGCAAATTCAGTGACATATTCAGCATAAAACAAGTGTCTCTATTACAGTGGTTCTCAACAAGTGGCCTCTTTCAAAGAGATTACATCAGTTTTTACAATTAGTTAAATTAATTTATACTAACATAATCCCAGCTGCAATATTAAAACAATAATAAAAAAATTACAGCATATGCTAAAGATTTCATTCATTTTAACGACAACAGAAGTACCAGAGGTAACTTACATACACACCAGATTAAAGAAAGGGTCCGTAAAAAAAGAAGGACATTAAATAAATAAAAAAGGTTGAGAAAGCTAGTGATTGAAAACATTAACAATGGCAAAAAATTCTAATGTTATAAACTGAAGGATGGACAAAACCCATATCTAGGGTCTATATACTTAGGGATGACTTGAGTAAACAACCAATTAACAATCATCCAAATATCCTAAAAATCACTCAGAACACCATAGCAAAGGGGTAAAGCAGGTTCTTTGGTTGAATTGTTACATAATCAGAATAAATCTCAATATCTGAGATGAGGTCTGAACATAAGCGTGTGAAATAAAAGGAAAATGTGCACTTGTTTTGACTGTCAGAGTTTTGTTTGCATGCAAACTTGTTTCTGGCAAAGCAAAGCAGAAATCAATCCAGACAGTTTATGGAAACTTCAAACAGCTCTTTTCATCTAAAAGAGGTCAAGAACCTCAGGACCAGAAGATGTTGACACTTCTTACTCTTATGAATACTTTAGATCTATTTGGATCTTAAAGCCATGTTTACACTGCAGTCATCAAAGAATTTCAATTAGGGTTTATGTCTTACTTGTGTCTCACTTGTGTGGGTTAATTAGTTTTCAACTCTACTGGAGTCCAGAAAAACTGTACCTTAGACCATGTCTAAGTGGACTCAAGTGGATGGCTTCAGACATCAACCAAACAAACCAAACTCTGACGTCAAACACACTTGAGCTCGTACCAAAAGTGCACACTAAAAGAGGCATCCACCAGAACTCAAGCAGCTTGCTAACAACTAACAACAATTTGAATGAAAGCTGACTTGGTCATTTGTGTCTTAGAAGACAACGTTCCTTCAATTTGAATGCTTTACCTTTTCATTACTGGAATAGAGGAAACAGAGGCGTGCTTGGAAGTGTCAGGGCAGATGCGGCTATTCACAAGACGCTCATCCAAACCAGATGTTTGCTCATCATAAACAAGACAAGGGCAGAGAAGAATGAACAATATTGGCTAATGCTGGGTGAATTATTTCTACTCTTAAACTTAAATGCTACTCAAAACTGCCGTCAAACTTGGACTGTCTTTGTTTAAACCGAATGACCCTCAGCCCTGCTGAATGCTCTGCCCTTGTAACACATCACTATCAGTTCATTCATTTTAAAGGTTTACCAGACATTGCAGCTTTCTTTTCCTGCAAGGAAATCATGTGACCATCTTGTAGTTGCTCCGAGAATGGATTTCTCTTTAATAGACACTTATGGGGTATTATTCACCAAAGCTAATCATTGTTGATGAAAAGAATGCATTGTTTGGTCTTTTGTTTGTCCAAGCTTCAAAATGACAACTTAATTGAAAAATAAAGAGCTTCAGAACAACTGAAAAGGTGTGTGGAAAATTAAAAAATGATAATGTATGGTGCTAATTCATTGTCACTATACTTAAGAGACTGGCTAAGATGAATTACGACCAAATACATATCAATTTAAGTCACTCACTTTATATATTGTGGTTAACTATTTAATTATATGCTTTTATTTCTGGAAAAAACTTGATTTGGTACATGCAAAATGATTTTTTTTGCAGTGTGGATGTTTTTCCAGATGCACGTTGGATGGTTCTTTTCTTTCAAGCCGCATTCTTTACACTTTTCTCACACACAAGTTTAAATTATGGTAGTAAAAGTTTGCGAACTGATTTACACACAGAATTTCCCCATTAAATCAAGGCCCAACTGTTGGAGAGTTTTAGGTTCATCTGTAGTGTATGTCTGAACATGATGTGGAAAAAATGTGATAATCAAATCTCAGACTTTAAAAAGCTGACAAATTGCCAACTCGTGAGAAACAAATCAATTCATTCCCCATAACATGCTTCTGGCAACCTGCTGAGCATCCTTGGGTTGGAGGCATCCAGTCTGTTAAGATCAAACAAAATCTTTTCTCTCAGTGGAACTGTAACTTTAGCTGCATATTTTAGTCAAAATTCCACATCCTTATAAAATATAATGATTTTTTTTTTTCATAAATAACAGAAAACTGCTCAATTCTAAAAATAAAATAAAATAATGGTTTGTTGTTCCAACAATTAATTTTAAATGAGCTTTTAATGACAGTGGACTCAGATTTAAGGTGTGGTTTTCAACTGATGGGTCGTGATCCAAAAATGGGTTTCTGTTTTATTATTATATATAGGTCAGATGCCAACATAGATAGGCTGATTGAACTGCCTCACCCTTAAAAACCATGAACTAACCTACTCAAAGTACATAAGACCCACATTAAATTTGGGTCCAACTGCAAAAAGGAAAAACATGGCTTGTGTCAACCACATGATTTAGAGTAAATGGTGAATTATTGATAGCAGAGACAATAAAACTACTGAAATTCAAGACATGTTTAGAAAATAAATATGTGAATAATTTAGAATATCACTGGGCATTTGTATTTTACAGTGATCAAATTCAACATTTGATTTTAGGCACATTTTTGTTGAATTTATATCATGAACAGTTTTGTTGGGATGAGTCCAAGAACTGCACAGTCTGGGTCTTGAAGAAAAACAGTTAAGATCCACTGGTTTAGGTGAGTTTACACTCAACCAACCTCATTCTCCTGTATCCATCTGTTCATACAGTATGAAGCCGGTGGGCTTCAGTGATGTGAGCTCCCCTGGTGCTCCCGTTTCCCCAAACAGCTGAAGAGAAACTCTGGTGAAGGACTTTCCCAACCTAACGGCTGGTTTTTATGGAGCCCCAGGGTTTCGGCTTTGGCTGATGACTGTAGCAGGCTACCAGGTGGGGACGAGCCATGAAGACGGGTAATGGAGTTACATAACAGTCCTGTGGGCTCGAAGAAGTGGCAGAAAAGACATCTGTGTCTACAGTACAGTACATGTAATGAAATTGATATTATAATGCAGTGGCGAGATTATATTAAAGGCAAAGCAATTTGTCAGCTGGAACAATGTACCTCAATTTAAAACTTGAGGTATCAAACTGGATTTAGCTGAAAAGCCAAAGAAAGCTGAAGGTTCTGTAGTTTATCTTTAAACAAAGTATCAGGACATACAAAAAAATACATGATACATAGCCACATGACGGATGGTCATTTATTTCATCTTCCTGTTGTTTAGCTATTAGAACTATCTCTGTCATCATAGGTCTGTGTATTATTCAAGCCCTCTTCTGAGAAAATCCATATTTGATAGATTCATTGTAAATAGAATAATTTGTAATTCGACTAATGTTTACAACAGAACATATAGTGCATTCTTTTAAAGTTATTTACATTTTCAGTAAGGATAAAACATTTCTTGCTGAGCTCAATATGCTCCAAACCTCTCCAAAAAAGCTTTTAGCTGAATCGCTGCTAAAAGAGACAAATGTTTTGTAGCTTAAAGCATCAATCTGGGTTAAAATGTCAGGGACCCCAATCTACACAACCTTTTGAGGGAAGTGTAATCGCCTGAAAGATGCTGCTCTTGAAGAGAGTTAGAATACATAATATGTCGAAGAATTAATGTTTAATCAGGAATGGATATATGAGAATGCATTTGCATCTGTAATACAGTTACTGTGCACTTTAGAAAGTTATGCTGCAATCCCAAAGAGACATGACAAGTACTAATTATGCAATCCTACTTAGGAAATTCAACATTTGTTGCTTCATTTATGATCTTCAGTCGGCATCAGGCTGAATTTAAATTTACATTTATTTGTTTCTGTGGGTTTGATTAATATCATTCCAGGCTTGGGAGTGGGAAATCAGTGTTGTTTCAGGACCAGCACTACTTCATGCTGTTGATACCCACTGGAGGGCAGCAAAGTAATGCTTATGGCACATTTGCTCAGTTTTGTTTGTGCATAATACCAAGGTTATTCTGCACCAGATATGTTTCTAGATGGTTCTACCATGACAATGAGATGGGAGTCAAGAGACACTTTATCCATCTGAAACAGTCTGCAAGTTTCTCTGTTAGACGATGTTATTTAAGAAAAAATATTTCTTTATTTCACATTACTTTATCTCATATTTCTTCAATCTATTTAGCTTTTTTCTTTTTCTTTATTGCACTCCCAGTAAAAAGTCTAATGACTCCCATGATCTTTACTCCAGCAAGATTATACTATTTTAAGGATTATGGACAAAACATTATTTACCAGGCTTCTAGATAACTGAGGAGATCTATGCTGGTTCATGTTCAGTAGAATGTTCAGGGACAGTTATTACATAATTTTGCATGAACTCTCATTATGAAGCACAGAAACACAATGCGTCTTATGAACTGGCCTACACTGCATGCATATCATGACTATGAAACCAAACCTCTCAGAACTAAGCGCTCAGAAATACTGAATTACACTATTAATTAAAGGTACACAAAAGATCATAATTGGAAATATGTTATACATAGAGAAATTACAGTATTTAAAACAAAAAATATATATATAATGCATATAATGCACTTTCATAAGAGGAAGACTGTAGTCATCTGAGTAACCTAATAAAAAAAATACAAGAAATGCTGTGGTTGCTGCCACATTAAGATCATATGACCAGCTGAATACTACTCTCTTTATCTCTGCAACAATATAGTTATGCTCAGTACTGAAGCGATACTGCTAAAAAAATGAACTGAGAAATTAACATTCCCTTGATGTTTTGACATATAAGAGGTCATTGCACTATAAAAACATCCTGTATGTTTCAGAATTCAAAACGTTCTCATTAATCTAAAAACAGCTTATATAGAAGCCAGTCTGCCAAACCATAGACATGTCGAGATGATCTATAAGTGGCTGTTATACGCAAGCTGCCTGCCATATTGGAAATGTCATTGCCGGTCCGTGAACACGCAATCTGCACTGCGACTGTAGTTATATGCATATATGAATATCTATGTTTTCAGTAGATAGAAGATGAAGCCATTAGCCATAGTCTAAAAACCTGTAATAATAAGTCAATGCATATTAAAAACAGAAAACAACTCATTCTTACCTTTGAAACATTCTTACCTTGGGAATTGAAATGTAGTTGTTGCATCTTGAAACTCTATCTATAAATATATATGGCCAAAATGACATGGAATGTGCCACTCTGTGATGTAATAGTTTGGACAAACACCACCTCAGAAGAACATCAACGCCTGCTTCTACATCGCTGCCGGTTTAGCTCCGCCCACTGATTCATGCATGTAGTGTAAATAACGACAGAGGCAATGACAAGAAGAAGACAGCAAGACGCTGAGCAGTGCAGTGCCAAAAAGTTGTTAACAATGCAATGCATTGGTTTAAAAAGTGTGCATCAGCTACAAGTTATCATTTATATCGTGATGCATCGTTTCTAACAAATCTGCATTGGTAAAAAAACAAAAAAACATTTATATATAATTACTAGTGGATTCGCTATACATTTATTGTTTAGAAATTGACCAATAATCTGAATATTTATATTTTATGTAGATTGATTTCTCCTCTCTAAACTATTTCTCGAGTGCATTCTCTCATCAAACTGCGATTAAAGTCCCAAACCTGACTTGAAATAACCTAACTAATCAGTCAGGGCTATAGCGGTTCCATTAATGACAAATTCAATTCACACAATCTCACTAATTTGTGAATGCTTATTCTTAAGCAGACCTTAAAGCCAGACTCTGTGTTATCCTCAGTGCATAACTGATATGTCACAGGTATATTCTTCATCTGTAAATGTTAGAAAGTCTTGCAAACATATCCATTTTGAGGTCAGGAGAGGGCAAGGCACATGAGACAAAAAAGAACATGATAAATAGACTTGAGTGCAATCAAATAGAAGAATCAAATAAAATGTACATTTTGCTAAAAAAATAATAATAATTGGGGGGGGGGGTACATTAAATGTGTCTTTTGTAGCATTTTAAACCTACATATAAAGTGTATTTTTATGATAGCAGTAACTGTAAGTAGACATATTATTTTTATTTAAATTTTTAATTCAGTGATTTTAATTTGACCCTAAATCAGACTAACTGAAATAAGCCTGGCTTATTTGGTAAACTTGTTTTATGAAAAAGGCCTTGAGGGATAAAAAGTGATCATATTTTCTTCATTGCATCATATTGCTTCAAATTGCATTGTGTTGAAACGAATCGAAATCACACTACGTCGTAAACAGGGGCAATTGCACAGTGAAAAAGCACAAGTGCAACACAAAAAATTATTGTTCTCTCACTGACACTTCTACCCTTCTTTGCTCCTCCATCTTACACTCTGTGACCTGGAATTCAACTCAAGTCCAATAACATGAAGGTCACATCAATCCTTGAAATGCACTGTAAGAAAACAAAGAAAGAGGAGAGAGAAAGCTTTCAGAGGAAAAACATGATGTGAGTGTGCACTACAAAGTTAAGTGTATGAAAAGGCAAATCCACAAGATCAATCTTAAACCGTAATTCCAGCGAGGCATGACAGAAATCAATAATCGACAGACCATCAATCATCATCAATTATGGCCTGATCTTTCCGTGAAGGACAAGAGTAAAGGTCAAAAAGTGGCAATTTCATAACAGGCCATGCTTTTGGGACGGATTAATCTGCACACATCCATTCCTCACTATTCCCAGAATGCCGGCTTTGGCAAGCAGGGAGGGAAGGAGGCCGGCCAATGACAAATGAGTTAAATTATCCCCGTCGTGAATTAGAGAGGCGCTGTGTGTAGCGCTGAGACATGCATTGCTTGTGGGAAGAAGCGATCAATAAGGGAGGCAGCGAGATGGATTTGTGAATAGTGCGTCAGGGTCCACGGAAAACAGGGTCAGGTCTTACTGAAGCATGGCAGTGTTTAATTGCATACATGAGCATAGAGCAAAATATGTAAAAAATGAACAGTATATATGTGATTTAAAAAAAATAAAAACCCTTGAAAAGCCATAGAAGGGTATAAGAGAAAACAGTTAATGACATGGGGAGATAAGAAAATGAGACAGTAGGATACAAATCTATTGATATAATTGTTAGGGACAAAGCCAGGAGAATACAGGGTTCTAAATTAGATTAAACAATTCCGTCATCAAGCCAAGAAGGTGCATTGATTGGCAAGGGAATTTATAAACCCCGAAGACATCAACAGTCTCAGGACTGGTGAAAATAAAATGCAGGAAAAGCAATGAATACAAACCCCCCTGTGTGTGCTATGGGCTCAATGCAAGCTTTTCATTATCCTTTAGATTTTAGTGTCAGCGCTGGATTGATGTATTGTACGATAAGATGGGTAAAAATTGGACAGATGTCACCACTGAAGGCTGATTGGAACATATACATGCAATCTTGTTCATATTTACTTTGCAATTGCAGTTAAGGTCCTTCTTCTAATTGTGCAGGGGACAAATGGACAGCCGGGAAACAGACAGTTGATTTGATGGCTTTTGCCCAGTGGACATGCATAATTTTGCAAGCAGATGGAGATCACATCTGATCACTGCTCTCTGTGACATGGACCAGGGAAGAAGTCGCTACACAGCATATTAGTTGCTGACTCAGCGGGGTTCTGATTTATAGACAAAATGAGCCCTGTGAAACATGAAGGTTTCATTAACCCTGTAAAGTCTGTTTTATGAAAAAAAAAAAGTGTGCAATAAAATGTGCTTTATTTCATATAATTTGATACATCAGGTTTTATGGATATCAGTTATCATTCTATATCTCCCAATAGTATGTCTAAAATTATATTTTAATGCTTTGTTTTAATGGTCAAAGCACAGTTTTTTGGGTTTTTTTGGGGGGGGAAGGCAAGATATATGTAAAGTGATGCAATACAACAATGACTGAGAATATACAGTAAGTTCCTCAAATATTCCTCAAAAGTCTGTTGTCTCATATTTACTATCCCTACATTTTATTATTATCAAAAAACGGATGCCTAAATAACAAAGTAAAGTTCTTTCAGTTAAGTTAATTTGCTTCAAAGTCATTTCAAATCTGTATGATTTTCTTTCATCTGCTAAGCACAAAATAACATGTTTTAAAGAATGCGGGGAATCAAGCAGTTCCCATTGACTTCCATTTGATTTTTTCCTTGCTATAGAAGGCAATGGAGACTGTCAGCTGTTTGGTTAACATTATCCTTTAAACAATTTTCTTTACCCTGAATCACTATGCTATGCCTAATAATTATTTATAATTTACAACTGTCAAGGCGACTTTTGTATGTGTGAAAGACAAAGAAAAACAACTTAAAACATTAAGATGCATGCAAAAGGCAATATATCAGAGATTACATAGACTGTTTTTCCTTTGTAATAATACGCAAAATAAGATCAGGAGATAAATAAATAGGAAATAAATAGGACCAAGATTTCAAGGTGACTCGGAAGCCACCAAAACTAAGTACCTAACAATTAACTTTCCAAACACAATTTTTCCTTATTTTATGATTGCAAGAAATTGCAATGAAATAATCAATAATGGATGAATGACTGTCATGTTTACAACCCATATCAAGCTAGACATAGCTGTTGGCTAATTATGAGCCTTTAGTCAAACATGCAAAACACATCTTCTTCGCAGTTTATCTGCTTATGTTGAAAATGTCTCTGTTTATGACTTCAGCTCCATTATGTGTTATTGGAAGAAGAGCATTTAATGTAAATGTGATGACATTTAAGCGTGTGATATGTGTTCGATTAATTATTTCTCATAATGTAATCCTCTAAGTGCTGGAGGTCGACACTGTTGAAAGAAGCACTCTCACTCACATTATTTGCTTTACCATCAGAGCCCACAGTAACAGCAGGCTGATAAGATGGCAAATCTCCCTGAAGAGCTGTCATGAAGTATGATTGGAAGGAGAACAGAATGAATTGCCCTGCTCCCAGCACCTGGGGTCTGTCTGCCTTTTTGGCACTGAGATAATAGGAGAACTGCCTGATGAATGTCCTTCCTGGTTTTGCAGAAGGAAGTGTGTACTTGAAAGAGTGGTGTGGTCTAAATCAACGGTCTTGCATGTTCAATTAGTTAATTAACTAATCGAGAAGTTTTTACAGTGATGGTGAGATTTATAGCGAGTGCACATGTCTCGGAATGGCACAATTGGTCAAACTGTCACGTAGACACATTGGCAGATTTGAACTGACAACCCTTAATAAAGCCATGCGAACGATATTGAGAATTTCTATTTCTAAATAATTTTCAAAATAAAGTGTGTTCAGACTGTTAAATAAATAAACTAAATCAAGCAAGCAAATAATAAATAAATTACTACATAAATAAAATGGAAAACTGACATTTTCTGCCAGGACATCAGCCATAGACTTTACGGACATTGCTGTTAAACCCAAAACACTGAAATAGAAAATAAAGGTAAAAAAACTAAACAAACAATGCTAGAAAATAATATGCATAAAAAAACTACATAAAAAATCATTTATTTCAATACAATACACTGTGCAAGAGATTTTTTTTTTAAAGGAAAAAATCATTTAAATTTTATAAACACTATCTTATACAAGAAAATGCTATTTCAGTCTTTGTGCTTCAAAATTTCGCAATTAATTCAATGTGTTACTTGCTGTTTCTTAGTAATTATTTAAACAATTTACTAGCAGTTTCTGAATGAAAATACACCACTTTTTTATGATTTTGGAAAACTTTTTTTCAACAAACTGGTATGGATGAATTCATTAATATGACTTTGGTTGGACGGCGTTAAAAAGCAATTAATATTAAAAAGCAGAGAAGCAGATTTCTTAAAATATTACTTGTTATCTGAGAAATAATATATAGGCCTATGAAATGCCATACTACATTATTACTGCTAAAACTTATCACTTATACCTTCAGTGTGTAACTTAATGTTTTTAATCTCAAATTTAGTAGTTTGAGGAGTGGTGTGCTATTATTTTATAAGCGTCATCTACTACATATGTAAATCAGTACTTTCTGACTGTTTGGAGAGTTGGCATGAGTGTTGGATGTGAATGTGTCTTATACCTTACAATCATTCTAAGGGCCGAAGATCCAGAGGTATAAAAATAGCACAGCTGTCAGAACTCACGGCAGTCTAATGGGCTCATAAGCAGTTATCCTGAAATATGCACACACTTTTCCATTTCTTAACATTAAAAGATGACTAAAAAAAATTTTCCCTCCAGGAAAAAAGTGGATCTCAAGGTCATACAAGTTGGGGAAAGAATCTGCTTTCGTAATGGAGTCAAATTCAATTTCTCAGAGTAAAACAAATCTAATTATGAAAACTCATAAGAATGTTGACAGTACGTAGAGGCCTGAGAAAGCCATTCTACTGATGTTTAAGGTTCTTCTTCTTCGAGACTAAATTTGGGCTGTATTTCCTCCTAGAATATTGAAGCTACAACCACCCATCTTGGGTCAGACCTTCAGACTTGTCTGATTCGGACTGCTATATCATCAGAGTTACGGTTTTCATCAAACGGTGATTAAAAAGTCCCAATTCTTTCATTGAGGGGGTCAAAACTTTTGTTCAATAAGATGGGTGTTTAGCTGTCTGTCACAAGCAAAGTTCAATGACTATCCTAGGACAACATGCTAATTCATGCTAACATTGTGTTAAATCATGCTAGCAACAAGCTAACACATGATCAGAGGTGTCATGCTCATTCCAAGTGAGGGGGCAATTGCCCCTGCAGATTTTTAAGCCAAGTGGATTTTGAATGCAGCTTCCAAAAAGACAAAAAATAGCCGATTCATATTTTTTATATTTATATACCGGTTGTGATTATAATGTTCAGTGTGTCATATCATCAGCTGCTACATTCAAATCTGCATTCGTTCGCTGACTGGTGCTGAGCCAGCCAATCACACACGATGCCGTTGAGCTTATAAATGTAATGACCAATCAGAGGTGTTCAGATGAGTCATCGCTAAAATGCCAGTGTTTTCTTCATGCGCTCCCTGACTGAATAGGTTACCTCTTTCTGGCCAAGTCAATCGTCAGAAACCGCAAAGAAATCTAAACTTTCAAATTTAAAGCTTTTACAACAGCTTCAAACTTTCAGGATAGGCTTTGATCACAAACTTTACTCATTCAGTTTGTTGTAGGTGGTAATTTTTTTTCAGATGAGATTAGCCTAACTCGACGGACATTTCATTTCTGAACTGCTGCAACGTACAACCACCAACGTAACAATATTTTGCTAGATTCAAGTTTCATCTGTTTCAGATCAAACTGAACAGCATTGCTCAAGAAACATGCAAGAAGCAATGTTATAGGCCTACAGATATGTCACCACATGTTTTCTGTTTGTTTGTTTGTTTGTTTTCAATGAATCTGGGTTCTTTGTTTACCCAGGAGTATGTCACATTTTGAAAGTAAAATGGGTTACAAATCCCATTTCATGTTCACTACAACTCTCCATTCCACAAACAATAGCACTTGGTTACAGTGAATTAGAGGCTTACAGTTTAGCATTATAGACATTTTAAATGATAGACATTATAGACATAATAAAAAATTATAATGTAAAACTCATTTGAGTTTGGCAACACATTGGCATTGCCTCATCAGACCTATCCTTTCTTTAGAGCAGTTACCTTCCAAGATGCCCATTTGCTGTTACTAATTCTGGCTTTTCTTGGATTGTCTTTCTCCACCTCCGTTATCTTTTCTTCTAGTGCCCCCTCATCCATCATTCCAGTAGTGGGAGAGGCAGGGGGTGTTCAGATTGACCCCAGAGACTTCTAAATATGTTACTCTGTGCTAGAACTCCTCATACCCTTCAACTAAAGGTGTGCTTAACCATTCACTAAGGAGACAGCAGCCAACAACAACATCATGTAACCCTCCTTGTACACATCTGATCCATGGGATCAAACTTCATAAATCTGATACAATTCGTGTACAGAACACTAACTCTGAATGGTATCCTGTTACCGTCCAACAATGCATGTGCCAACATGTGTGAAATGAGGCTCATTTGTGGTCTTAACTTGATTGTATGTTGTACATGAGCTGTAGAGAGGGATAAAATACTTCCAGTAATCCAAAGAATGGACCAGTTAAAACTTACATTGTATATTTAACATTATTTAAAACCTGAATGACCCATTAGTTCCTTGGTGTCTCAAAACTGATTGATACGTGTCAGAATTTAACATATGCAGCGCTTGGAACAATCAGACACACAGTTATTCATTAAATTTAACAAATCAGTTATTCGTTAGATTAACAAACATTCACAGACCCCTAACATAACACCAGACTCTGTGCCTATCAAGGCCCTTTCACACAGAGATTCCTGAAAACACACAGATAATGTGCTCCGTGATTTCTCCCGGGATCGTTTGATCATTTGCATGCATACGAAACCATGAAACCAACAAAAACATGTAGTATACATGCCAGACCAGTATGCGGCACTGTAATTCTGCAACAGAGATACAATAAAAACAGAGAAGAAGACTTGAACTGTGCACATAAACCTTGCACGTGGTGGTATACAAACAAACATGGAACAATACATGTATTAATGTGTTAATGTTAGTTAATAAAAAGACAATCATTCAGTGTTTGTTCATGTTGTTGTTGCTGTTACGCAGCGATATCTGACTAGGGTCGAGACGTGGGGTGATGACATCATCGTTTCACAAAATAAAAGGATTGGCTGTACACATGAAAACGCAAGGATGACATTTTTTTATTTATCCACTCTGGGACCCGGTTTTAAACAATAGCGGTTTCACGCTCCCAAAACACAGGATCCATTTGGACGAAATGCCAATCCTATACAAATTTTTTGCCAATACAGCTAAACGCGTCTCTGTGTGGACGGGGACCAAAAGTATGAATTCATCTTCGGATGATTCTAATTGATTATAGTGTATATTAAATGTTTATACTTATACAACATATTAGTGTTTAGTCAGTTTTTTGCATCAGCACCCAACTGAATTACATATGCAAGACAATGAGTCATAAACTTTCCCTTTCAAAAGTGCAAGTCACCATTTGCTCTTTGATGGGGAGCGTCATTTCACCAAGTAAAACATGTTCCTGGATCAACATCCTTGTTGATCCAGGAACATCTTTCCAATCATCCAATCAGAAATGAGAGATAACTTTTCAGAAAATGTCAGTTTTAGGCTTACAATCAGATTAGGTGCTTCTACACCCTTGTTAATCAGCTATCATTTCACACTGAATTTAAGAATAAATTATGGTTTAGTTTAGGTTTATGGGTAGGGACTGGGTTATGTCTGTATTTTTGGAAAATAATGTTGATCCAGGATCAACAAAAGATGTTGATCCAGGAACATGTCTTACTTGGCAAAATCACACCGACGCTCTCTTTGACCCCAGAGAGATGTGACTTCCACAAAACCTAAAAGGTTGACCCTCCTCAGTTTTTAGTCTCTTCACTCGTCTCTTATCACCTTCCCGTCTACTGGTTGCTCAGTCCCAGAGCCGACGCAGCCGCGCCTGGCAGACCTCAACACAGTTAGTCTGCAGATCTGTTAGATTTTGAGAAGATGAGGATGTGAGCTAGAACTCTTCTAGAACCCCTAAGTTTCTGTCAAGCTTTGGCCTTGACTTTCCATTCAACAAAGTTCCTAGGATCTCAGCTGATGTCTCTCTTAGCTCTTCTTCACTTTCCACATGGGAAGAAACTCCCAATCACCATCGAGTCAGATCGTCTTTGGAATCCATCACTCTGCAAACCTGGAAGAACGTGATCGCAACTCCAAACCTTGAAAATATCAAGACTTTCTTCCGAGACCGCATCCAGACACTCTTCAATGACCAAGACAATGCAAGTATGGTACATTTAATTAAATGAAACTGAGGTTTAGTATAAGCTATAGACCCCGTTGTAAAACGGTGCTGATGGTTTCACTCAAAGGTTACCTGCTTTTCCATAGCTGCATTTTCTTGTTTCTCTAATAGTTCATCCAGTCTCAATTGTTCTTCCCCCATGTATGAGTGATTTGTATATGTTTGTTTGTTTAGATTAATTATGTGTGTTAGTGCTTATATAATAATTTTTTGTGCACAAATTACACAAGTTTCTGATTCTGTCACTGCTTGTGAATAATGTCCCTTTACGATTCAGATCTGCATGCTCCAATGCATTAATACTGTAGGATAGATATTTTCTGTGGCCACGAAAACATCCTTCCTTAGAGTTGATATGAACTTACACTGAATGTTCGCTGGACAAACAGATTAGTTGATGGCTGATATAAATCATTGTAATCATAATTAATTTATATAAATTTCCCTTTTGAGCTAATTTGCTACACATTAATATTTAAATTAATTTCTCCATTGAAGGTTACCCAAACATTAAAAATGAATCCATATGAATCAATCAGCATAATCCAAGTTTTGTTATAAAACATTATCATTTTTGATTAACATTGTTGGGGAAAGCACTTTTTCTCATCTGGACTGGGCTTGCTGGTTTGTTTTTAATACCTGTATAAAAAGTTATATTTTTGGCAAAAGACCTTCCAATGCCAAAAGTGAAGTGAATAAGCCTCAGGCATAAGGAAATAAGTCGGGTTTCCTTAAAACTTTCGGTTGTGCTGCTATTCTGGATTGGCTGAAGAAAAGGACGCATGAGAAGAAAGTTCAATACTCCTCAGCAACTAAAAAAAGAAACACAAATATAATGTTTATCTAAAGTAATTTAGTATGGTTGAATTGGATCATTGAAGGTCAGCAGCAAAGGCATTGGTTAATGTGAAATTCTGCTCGTGTACGTGAACATCTTGTGATAAAGGACATTGTGTGATGAAAGTATGATGTATTCCTTTTGAACCTTACTCTATATTCATGGTATTGCTCAATGCAGTGTGTTATGCTTGATCATCTAAATATCTGCCAGACATTGCATTGCTTCATTTCCCTAAAAAAGTAACACCCCTTGTACAATAAAGTTGAGCTTAGAATGACCTGCACCACTTGTGTGACTCATTCTTTGTTCCCGGGTACCTGCTCTTCTCTGCTCAGATAACCCAACCTGAACAAAATAATATTTACGATCTCGAAGGCAAGAATATACCATTTATTCTTACAGTTAATAAAATAGATTTTTTATTATTATGTTATTTAACATTTAATTATTGCAGGTTTGCATCATATTTTGAGTTCGAATTGCACTATTTAAAAAGTAATGCATTACTTTACTATTTACTTGACAAAGTAACCTGATTACGTAACTTGTAATGTGTTACCCCCAACGCTGATGATTTACAGATTTATTGAAGGCCTTTATTCACTTATAAACATTGTTCATGGTACGTTCAAACATGCATGTTTGATGCACAGTAACCAATGAGGCCGAGTAATTGTTTGTGCTTTGAATGACGTGAGGGTGAATAATTTATGACAGAATTTTCTTTTTTGAGTGAACTGTTTCTTTAATGTCTATTCAAACATGAACTGAGCATTTCAGAGAGAACACCATATGGAACACAATGGCTAAATAATGTTTGCTCGTACACGCCATTTCCTACATTTGCAGGATTTATATTGCTCTTGGAAGAGCTGCAGACACTAAGAAGCAACATGCAATAAAGTGTAGTTTTGAGGAAGGGAAAGAGCCATTCAGGGCTTTCACTCAACTCCCCAAAGGAATCCTTAAAAGCTTTAGAATCACAGCTGTTTCGTCAAACAGTCTTTCTCTCTATCCTTGTTGTGTCCACCAGATTGCTGAACTGTACACAGCATTAAAAGGCAACACATCTGAACTTCATGGCTGGTTTGCCAAATTAAAGATCACTTCTAATGTTAAAACTCACAAATTCCTGCTGATGTGTTGGTTTAATACTTAAAACTTTAATACTACTCTTGCTTGAGACTTTAATATCAACACGAAACTAAATCTGACCCTGTTTGAGTCATGACATCATCTAGGCCATACAGGTTATTGATTATTATTAAACAATTGCCGAAACAAGATATGCAGTCATCATTTTAGGTGGTTTACCAGCTTTGTTAGCATGGCTAAGCTAATAAATCGCAGCTAGACAGCATCAGACAGTGGGGAGATGATCTATGGTGTGGATTATTTTCTAAGTCAAGCAAAATTGTCAAATCATTCATGCAGACCTTCACTCTCAATGAAGCGAAGCATCAGTTTTTGATGTCTGTCAAAGATGAAGACGATGGGCTAAGCCTTTGAATGATGCATGATTTTGAAACATTTCCACAAATTCTTTAACTTTATTTAAATGGAGGACAGCAAAAGAAATCTGCATTGAGAGACACATATACAGGAGAAGGCAGAGCAGTTGTTTCTCTGAGCAATTTTATTAAAAATATTACTGATTTTGTTGATTTATTTGTTTGTTTGTAGCCTAATGTAGCTATGCATGTTTAAAACTTATTTTATTTTAATTCAGGGATTGAAAAGCCTGTTCTTACAGATACAGTTTGGCAGACACCTTTTATCCCAAGCAACTTTTATCTTATTTTATTAGTTCTTGCTTTCCCTAAGAATCAAACCCATGACCTTTGCATTGTTAGTGCCATGTTCTGCTGTTTGAAATGTCCTTAACCCTTTCATGCATGAATTATGATAACCTCAGTCAGATTTTTTTTTTCCCTATGTGTTTTTATCGCTCTTAGGGCATGAAAAACAAGAACTGATTTTTTTTTTATTTTTTTTAAACATTTTTTTCAAAGAGTTCTTCAGATGTCCACTTGAGTGGACAGCATGCGGTTATGGGTTAAACTGAAGATATACTAAATTAAATATAAGACAATAATCAAACAGATAAAGTATGTGAATTTAACAAACTAATCAATACAACTATATCAAATCATGTGAAAACTATAAAAATATATACAAAGAATATAAATGCAAAATATTGCAAAGGCTTCATACAACTTCATACAAGTTGCACTTTGCATATCTTTGATATTAGAACATGAGGACATGATTCCATCAGAATTTTCTACAGCGTGTCAAGGTACAACTCTGGAAACCACTCAGATGCTTTTTTAAATTAGCTGATAATTCTGCTTATGTTCAAGATGGACATGCACATTTCTATCATAGCCCTCCTCTGAGGAAACCTAGCGATACGTTTTTTCAATCTCATCTGAAATTATCAGTGTTGGGGTAATGCATTACAAGTAACATGCAAAATGCATTCAGATTACTTGTTTGATGTTACAAGTAAAGTAATGTGTTACAAGTAACATGAATTACCTAATCAGATTACTTTTTGATCTAACTAGTAATTAACTACAAGTAATGTGCATTACCTAATCAGATTACTTTTTTTATATGTAATGAGTAAAGAAACACATTACAAGTAACATGCATTATGTAATCAGATTACTTTTTGATGTTATGAGTAAAGAAACGCATTACAATAACGCACATTGCATAATCAGATTATTTTTTCATTTTAAGAGTAAGGAAACGCATTACAATAACGCACATTACATAATCAGATTACTTTTTGATGTTATGAGTAAGGAAATGCAATACAAGTAACATGCATTATGTAATCAGATTACTTTTTGATGTTATGATTAAAAACAATGCATTACAATAACTTACATTACATAATCAGATTACTTTTTAGTAACATGCATTACGTAATCAGATTGCTTTTTAGTAATATGCATTACGTAATCAGATTACTTTTGATGTTATGAGTAAAAAAACACATTACAATAATGTGCATTACTAAATAAGATTACTTTTTGATCTAGCAAGTAAAGTAATGCATTACAAGTGTCATACATTATGGAATCACATTACTTTTTTCCATGTCAATGAAAATTACATTCTAATAATACAAATACATTTATTTACAGTAAAAAAAAGTCACTGCAAATTAAGTTTATAAGTTTAAAGTTTCAAAAACAATATTCACATTATAATTATGAATTGTAGCTTAAATTTAGCAATTGATGCATGACGTCCAGTACAGTGGACATGTGATTAATCAGAGTTTTCTCTCAATCTAAAATCAAAACTTGGAACATTATACTGTGATATGACTCTTAGATATATTAGATATTGCTTGATGCTGCAATATATTGTTTACCTACAAGAATCTCCTAGGATAGAAGGAATGGGTGGATATTCCGGTTGCAACTTGGCATGTCTGACTGACCCTTGGCCATCTTGGTTTGGAGGGGGAAAAAATCGAAACACAACAGTTTGCCACTTGGATGCAATTTATAGAATGATGCACCAGGGTCCAATGAAGAGGCTTATGTGCAACTTTGCCATAAAAACCAGTGCAAATTCAAGAAAATGCTTTTTTTAATAGCTGTCCACTGTAGTGACCACTATGCGTCAAAGGGTTAAAATATTTCTGAAGACAGGAAATAATGTAGCATTTAAACACAATAAACACTAACGGAGCAAAGCTCGGGGAAAAAAAGCTAGAGACCCTCAAGATTTGTAATCTAGAGTAATGTATAGGCTACTGTAGTTTCATGCAATATTTGCAAAAACAAATATGCAAAAACAATGCTGGCAATGATCTAAGCTGCTGTTCCTTTGCAGATACTGTAAAGCTAAATACTGGCTCGCTGTTAAGAAAACTGCATCTGCACTGTACTAGTGATAGGAGGCTACTTTCCCCTCAGTGTTTTCTGAATGCTGATGTAAGCGCAATGAAAGGTCAGATACCCCACCAGCTTAGCAACAGATAATCCATTTGATATTAATGAACTGGCATGTGAACTATAGATGATTGATGTTCTCATTTAGCAGTGTGTGTTTTCATGTCACATGTCATGACCACTGTGTACTGTGAATGAATGAAACCTCATCGATTTGCAGCAATCTAAGCTTTTACTGGATTTTCTTATCTTAGCTTGCTGATGCTAAATAACAGCCTTGAATTCCTTACAACCTAACTAACACAGAGCTCTTAATTTGGTTATAGGAATGCATATGGAATGGTTAAAGGGTGGTTGACTGTTTTTTTTTTTTTTTTCTAGGCTTGATTTTATTAATAGGGTACAGTCTAACATGGTAATGTTTTGTTTAGAAAAAAAAAAAAACATTTTTGATGTGACGTGACACGTGACGTGACATGACATACAGCCAAGTATGGTGATCCAAACTCAGAATTCATGCTCTGCATTTAACCCACCCAAAGTGAACACACACACACACACTGTGAACACACACCTGGAGCAGTGTGCAGCCATTTATGCTGCAGCACCCAGGGAGCAGTTGGGGGTTCGATGCCTCGCTCAAGGGCACCTAAGTCATGTTAATTGCCGGCCCGAGATTTAAACCCACAACCCTAGGATTAGGAGTTAAACTCTCTAACCACTAGAACACGATTTCCCCTTTTGAAGCTTTGATTGTGTTTACAGTGTGTAATATAACATGTGTTCATGTTTCGTGTGTAAAAAAACACAGTATTTTTCACACAATTCACCTATCTGTATACCGCTGTCATTAAAACGGGCTGATGACTTCCTTGTTCTATGAAGTCCCTCCTTCAGAAATACGTAATGAGTTCTGATTGGGCCAGCGGTTCCTGTGTTGTGATTCGACACCAGCTTAGCGCAGGCTGCCCTCCTGGAAACGCGATTGGGCTAGTTTGTGGAATAGTTTTGAGAAGCAAGTTGGCAGGATTTGTTTTGAAAACCTGGCAACCCTGATCTGAACGGACGTGCTGGAGATGTATTTATAATCACAGAACGCCTTCAAAAGAAGCGATGCGCATAAAAATTGCATTCTATTTTTATGCACAGCCCTATCATCTAGTTAACAAAGCTAAACAGCATTGCCCTTTGTGTAATAAGTTACAGAAACTGTTAAACGCACCAACTTAAATAATAAAATACACTTACCGGTTGTGGTCCATAAACAACACCTTCTCCAGACAAAGAGGGAACTGCTCCATCTTTCAAGAATAATCTTTGTGCGAATCCGACATTAAACTGAGTGAGATTGAGCAAGCCGTCCTCAGCAAAATGTGCTGCACATAGTTTTACAAGTGGATTATAATTTTCCGGAACCGAGTTAAACATAAATTGTAACCATTGATCTCTAAGTACAGCATCCCTGGGAAGCCCAAACAAAGATGATTGGACTCAGAGATACCAGCATTAAAAATAACAGCATTTCGACGACATGGCGACAAACACAACTCTTCCTCTTCTCAGTCTGATCACAACAAGACCACGCCCCTTTTTTGTGTATTCATGTGGGTGGAGGTTAGTCAAAAAACTGTTTTAGTGATGTCATTACTGCAGGAACTAGAGGGATGTAGTCCAAACTGGTTGTTTTTTGTAGGCAAATTCTGTTAAATAAAATATCTCGCTTGGCATTGAACTTTGAGCTTTAGCATTTTACAGATATTATTTATACTCTAACAACAACATGAAACACTAACTAAAGTTTAAAACATGGGATCGCGAAGAACGGGACCTTTAATAAAAAGCTTAACAGCTGAAAATGCATATCAGAGCAAAAACCAAGCCCTGAGGTCAAAATAACTGCCCGTATAGCTCAGAATCATGTTTGTGTCAAGCCACACATCTGGGGAAAAGTTCAGAAAAAATCATGCTTCATTGAAGGGTCACAAAATCACGTAGCCTTCATTATCCATCATGGAAGATGTTTGAAATATCTACAACTCTTTCTAGAGCTGGCCTCCTGGCCAAACTGAGCAACTGATGGAGAAGAGCCTTGCCTACACTGGTGACCAAGAAGCTGATGGTAACTCTAGTTGAGCTCCATGATCATATACTGTATGCAGATGGGAGAAACCTACAGAAAGACAAACATCACTGCAACACTCCACCGATCTGGACTTTATGTCGGTGTGGCGTGACACACAGCAAGAGTGGCTTATAGACAACTCTGTGAATGTCCTTGAGTGGCCCAGCCGCAGCCTGAGCTTGAACCCAGTCAAATATTTCTGAAGAAACCTGAAAATGTGCGTCTTCCCCATCCCACCTGACAGAGCTTGAGAGGTGAAGAGGTGAGGAGAAGAATGACAGATAATTGCCAAATGCCGATGTGCAATGCTTGTCACATTAAAAACCCAAAAAGACTTGAGGGTGTCAAGGTGCTTCAGTCATATAATGAGTAAATGCAATACTTATGCAATGTACTTATTTCAGTTATTAATTTTTCGTACATTTACACAGTTGTGACAGTTCTGATTTTGCTTTGTCATTATGGTGTATGAAGTGCAGATTGATGTGGGGAAAAAAGTAATTCAAAGCAGTTTAACAAAATTGTGATTAAACATACAGTCCACAGCAATTCATTTTGTAAATGCAGTGAATGTTAAAGTGACATTGTTAGTCTATGTGTGTGTCAAGTTTTGTTTTTATGGAATGTGTAAGTCAGGGGGTGCAATAACATTTGTTAACTTTAAACATTTTATATATATAATTAACTGTATTAAAATTAAACTGACAACACTAGCTTCAAGATAAATAGGCTCAGTGTTGAGTTGACTTTAAAAAAAGCAATGAGCATTATCACCAACTGCTGATCGGGATTTGGCATTTATTCCTCTAGTTTCACTGCCCTTTATCAGCCATGCATATCTCTTGTCTGAGTGGATCAATATAACCCAAAATACAACTGTCTGTTCTCTGGCACACGTTGAGGCATTATCACAATGGCTCTTTACAATCACACCATGCTGCATTTGATTAAAGCCATACGTTGCAACAATGTGTGTGTGCAAGTAGCCACACATTAAATATTCCCCAGCTCATTTTCTAACTGACCTTTGTTGGTCGCCTGGCTGTAAAATAAATGCCTTGAGAGAAAAAGGAAAAAAAGTGTGGTTTTAGGTAAGAGGGTTTTTAAAATTCCTAACCATTTGAGCAATAGTCATGATGCTTGCCTTAGCAAATACCTCCAGTGAATGTAAAATCTCCGGCTAAAACACTCTCTATAATGGTGTTACCTTTAGGGCACATAGAATATTTATTCAAAGCAGAAGGTGGCTGTGAAGATACTGACCGTGAAGGTGACCCATCAGGTCTGAGAAACAGAGAAGAGACTTCAGGTTTCAGCTCTCCTTCAAATGTCCCTGTACATGAAACCCGTGATAGCCATACTGTATGACGGATATCAAAACCTCCCAGTCGATACACATGACGTCAGAGCTCTTCAGGCATGCTATGTTATGCGTGTGGAATATTTAAATACAATAAAGAGCACGGCACTGCATTCATGAACTATTTGAATTTGTATATTTTCTACATAAATCATGTGAAGTCTGGCTGATTAGAAAGGTCTGCCTGGTTCCTTTTTGTTAAAAAGATTGCTTATCCAATACAATGGCCCTGGCGGATCTAAATATAGAGGCTTAACAGCCACCTGCCTCATTAACCATGATACCCCTGACCGAGGAACATGCTATTGGCTCCTGGAATCAATAAAAGTTGAATTTTAATCTCCTCACATTAGCGTTTTAGTCAAGTGCAAAACAAGGGCAGATTTAGAGCTGATAATTTGAGCAGAGTGGTGATCTAATGCGGTGACTTACAGAACAGAAAGGTCAGCAATGTTTAAAAGAGAATCACTGTGCCTTTTAACTGCTTTATGCCTTTTTCTGCTAAACAATTGAGAAAAATGGTAATAATGGTGATAATGATATGTATATCTATATATAGAATAATTGTTTCCGTTTTGTTTGTGATTTGATGAGTGGCATCAAATCACTCAAATTTGTTGGGACTCAAATTTGAGGTTTGGATCCTAATGGTTATCCATTTGAGTGCCAGTGGTGTATAAAGTTGCTAAATCTCGGCTGATATGATTCATCCAATTATGCTGCAGAATGTATTGTTAGAGTTTACTATAGTATCATGTTAGCTAAGTAACATGTTAATGCCAAGCTCCAAGGTCATCGTCAAGAGGGAAACTAAAAACTTTGTCCTAGGCTCATTGGAAAAACGGGTCTGTGGTGACGATTCTGCATTGTTTCTGATATTACGTTGTTTCTTGCGTGTTTCACAACATGCTCAAAGTAAAATATAGGTGGTGCTAGATAAACGTGAATCTGGCAAAGTTTTATTATGTGGTTGCATCCCAGCAGTTTGGAAATGAAATGTCTGGTGATGAATGCATTAAACCTAATCGCTTAAAATAACACAAGCAAATGTGGGGTAAAAGCGCGTGAGCTGAAGCAACCATGCCATTTTAGCTTTCCTATACAGGTCATTGAGCTCTTTTATCATGACTTGTGTTTCATGGGATTCATACCAAACTCTTAGGGGTAAAACAGTACCCTCAAAGAGACACCCTTCTTCCTTTTTTACCCCTAAAGGGTGCAAATTAGTGCCTTAGAGTAGTAAGATGTACTCTTATGGTACTAATATGCACCCTTTAAAGGGTAAAGAAAGTACAGAGGTGTAACAAGCTGTTGTACCCCATTTTGCACTTGTTTTGAGAATGTGTGAAGACCTTAGAACAAATCCCTAACCATAAGTGTGAGCAACAGTAGTAGAGATGCTTGCCTTAGCAAGGCTATTTACTTACGATCTGATGGACTGAGAAAAAAAGAATGCAGACAAGCTAAATCTAATTGAAAATGTAAGCGTAATCTCAGACCTCAGTAATTAGTCTCTCTCACTAATTTAGTTGGAATCAATGTAATGTCACTTCCGTGTCTCATTACAATAGTCTCTCTCTCTTTCTCTGACTGAATATCCTTCCTGCAGCAGCTGGAGAGACATCTCAGGCTCCAGTCACGCATTGAATGTCTGTCTGGTCTGCTTCTGGTGATGAATTTGGTTTGTCCTTCCCTTAGAGGGCAAATGAAAAAAAAAAAAGTCATAACAGGAAAAAGAAAGAAGAGACGAAAGAACAGACACAATTGCCTTAAAAAATACAATATGCACCCATACGTTCACGGGGCATTGGCCGTCTAGTGATTTATCGAGTGAACCATGTCTCTTCTCTGGGCAGAGAATCCATGGAGAATGAATAGGACAGTCATTTACGTCTAACCCTTATTATCATGCTGAAGAGTTCGTCAGTGAAGCAGTCTGTCTGACAGCACTCTTACAAAACAGTCAGAGTGACCAGACCACCACTATTTCTGATTACTGCAGTTACTTTACAACATGTGCTTACAGTCTGTGAATATTAAGTAACATTTGAAGAGTCAGATGCAAAAGTGCCATGTGAAATTTTTTTCTAAAATTAGCATTTTTATCAGGCTCGTTTATTAATGTTTAGTTATTTCACTTCAGTTGCATGGAAAATGACCTATACATTGAGTAAAATTACTAAACCTAAGCCTAAGAGCCTGATTAAAAAAAAAAATGCTCATTTTAGAAGAAAATTTCAGATGGCACTTAGAGGCCTTGGCATCTGAACTCTTCTTTTATTCTCAAAACCCTGTGTTTGACAAAACCAAAAGGTCTTGAAAAACGTTGTTAATAGCTCCAAATGTACTGCAGAAAATAACGAAAGGCAGGATTCAATATTTGAAATACTAATTATTCATTTTTGAAAACATTTGTCTAACCATATGTATGTGATTTGACCAATAAGCCTAAACAATGCAGAAAGAAAGAAAAAAACCCGATTTGGATGAGTACACTGATGTGTTTCAAGGCATAAGGAAAATATGCTATTTTTGCCCAAAGGTTTACCCACAAGACATTCTTGGAAAAACATAAAACCTTTTTTAAAACATTTTTCAAAATTCAAATTCAAAACAAATATTAAAACCGACATGAATCCAGACGGGCCCCTAATACAATTATTAAAATTAAAAATATTAAAATAAATGTTATTGCACTGTATGTTTTTCATTTTACCAAAATGTAAAAAGCTGTATTTTAAGGTGTCCATTGTATACAATTAAGTATGGAGTTACTGAACTGAGTGAGCAGGAAAGTTTGGGGTTTCAGTGTCTTAAGTTGCTGTTCTGGCCACCAAACAACCATAAGAAGTGTGAAGAATGGTAAAAGACAGAAATGGCATAGCAGGCTGGAAGGAGAGCAAATGGAAACAAAACAACGAATAGAGCAGATTGGTTTAGCCAAGACTGAGGGAAGGAAAGCTTATAGAGTCTGGCGCTGTAATTGGGCCACATATGAAACTCAGCATGTGTCCTTCTCTCACAGAAAATCCGAGAGCACCCTGAGAAAATTCTCCTCCCTATGCTGGAGATCAATTTCACACAAAGTGCTAAGGATTTGCAGCAGAACCATAGAGGAGTCACTTAAATAGACTTGGCTTATGATATTGGACTCGGTCTGGCCTGGACCTCAGCAGTTTTATGTGCACGGTTTGTGCAGGAAGCATTGGTTTTGAGCAGAGGTGCTCTAAGCTGAGACCAGCATCTCAAAACAGCATTCAGAGGCATTTCATAGTGCTTTGCTCTAGATCTGAAAGAGTGTTCTTACTTGTGTGGGAGAGGTCCAAACTGTGTGGCTAAATGGACGCAATAACACTTTTATGACAACTGTGCCTCTGTGATTATAGCTAAAGCATGTATTAGTCATTATTGTATCACTCACATTAACAATCATGAGTGGGGAAAAAATATCCCTGAAAGCAAATTCCGTGCAGCTGGCTGAATCTAATTTTGTCAGGCAAAATAGCCTTGTGGAACCATCTCAGAGCTACTTCACTCTCACTCTCAAAGCCTCATAAATATTTGACCAAAAAAAATAAATAGAGACACAGCCGCAGGCCACTGAAGTATTAAAGTGTAACATATGTACACTAAAATATAGAGAAAGCATTTCCAGCACAGAATGGACAAACACCAGCTCTTCACTTTTCTATCTCTATCTATCTATCTATCTATCTATCTATCTATCTATCTATCTATCTATCTATCTATCTATCTATCATGGAGACGTCTATTTGATGTATGCATTATGGAAGACAATTTTTAGAGCATTTGTTCATCTGTAATACATTGACAGGACGTTTCCTATCAGATGTCAAATAGACGTCTATTAGATGTCTTTATGATGTTTATGATGTAGAATGTATGTAAAATAGACAACTTACAGACGTCTGACAGATGTTCGTACTCCGCAGACGCTTTCTATATCAAACAATCTTTAACAGACATCTTGCAGATGTACAATGTGCTAGCTGGGTCTATATCCTTGTCTGTCTCAGATTTTGGGTATAAACCTTTTCTAAAGTGTTTTCCAGAAAATGTATAACACCCTGGTCACTGTCATATCCACTTATTTATGTCCATATTTTCTGTGTTGAATATTTCATTATTCAAGACATACTAAGCTCATAAACTTTGTCACTGCAATGCCTTGAAAGGCACATTGCAACATTGCATGCTAAAATTTTTCTGTAAGGAGCCCAATAGTAACATGATTAAGGCACCACCACGGTGCACTCGTGTCTCCTCTTTTGTAATAACGACGGCACTCCACTGCGCCCACTCTACCGTGATATCCAAATCTCCTTTTGAACGGGTTCTTGTTATTGATTCATTCGAACCGAATCGCGTTTGCAAATCACAGGAGTATGCTAAAACGGTGAGTGTGAAGTGGGTTATATATCCCAAAAACAAAACCACGTTTTGTAAAATCACACAATCACAATAAAATCACATTGCTAAAGTAAAAATACAATGTGGAAAAATGAATTTTACAACAAAAATTAAACGACGACAGCTGAAACGAATCAGTGAATCGTTTTATGAAACGAACCGATTCGTCCGAATGAATCGGACCTCCCAGTGCTTGCTGCCATCTGTTCGGAGCAGCGTGACGCCCCCTGCTGTCTGATGCATGAAAGGCGCTGAGCAAGTTTCACACAACCCTGAGCGACTCCTCAAAGCAACGTGTGCAGGAATTTGACTCGGGTGATGCTCTCAGCAGCGGGGTTCGTATGGTTTTCGCGTGTGACCTAAAAGCTGCCGTTTTGCCTGTGCGGAGGTAAAATGAGCAGCACGGAGATCCAGAATTCGGGAGAGGAGCCCTGCGTTCGCCTGGAGCACCTACCGGGCAAGAGTCCGCACCTAGCGGGCAAGGCGTCTCCGCAGGTGAACAACCGCTGGGATGCGCCTCAAGTGACGGCCAACGGGGTCCATGACATTGAGGACCGGATTTTACGAATCACTGGTTATTACGGCTATAAACCCGGGTACTCCAGCCACAGAAGTAAGTGTTCAAAAACACACGCAATAACAAATGCAATAGTCATGCAGTCGAGATCAAGTCACGGCTGTCTGCACGCTGTGTTGGCCTTGAACGACGAATCTATGAATAAGTATATGAATATGAATATAAAGGAAACACATGGAGTGTGGACTGTCTCATTTTGTTTGTATGGTTCATGAGTTATGTGCTTACTGCATAAATCTGAACAACACAGTCGGCAGAACTTTCTGTCAAAGTTTTGGATGTAACAGTAGCCTATAGAATATAATGTAAAATATAACAGTATAATGTGAACAGCATAGAAGTAGAAATAAAAATAAAGAATGGACAATTAAGAATAAATTAGATTTAAACTATTCAAAATGTTACAAATATGATAATACATCATATAATAATAAATTGGCCCTTTAAAAACAGTTAAACAAAAGTATTTTAGTGTCAACAAATATAAGTAGCCTATCTTGCAACTGTGTGGTAAGCTAAATACATATGGCCTTTTTTTTAACCTTTTATTGGCTTATGTTTTATGAAACTGACTTGTTTATAAATAAAGCTAAATCATACTGCTCAGCAGACTCATAAATGCAATGATTGTAAGTACAAGTAAATCACAAGCAATACACAGATGTGTGGTTAGACAAAATGCACAGGTTGAAAGACACTTATTTGTCGAACACTTATTAAAATGACAGTGTGAATGGAGTAGAGTAATGATTGGATCCTAATTATAGTCTGTGTGCCATTCCTGAATTTCAATACCTCAGTCTATTTTTATGCAATCGAAAGAGTCTTGGCACGTTACAGATGTGAGGTTCCACTGTTGTAAAGCATGCGGGATTTTAATGATTTTTATTATTGTGGCTAAGTGCACATACCACACAATGGTCAATGCAGGAGTGGTGTTGCAGCCTGTGTCTCTGGTGTGCCATTATTACACTGGCGCAGTGTGTAAGTACATGAATCATATCTAATGGATATCAGCGTGTAGTGTATGTGTGCATGCATTTGTGTGATGAAGTCCCTGAGGACGGTAGATGGTAAAGTAAACTCAGCGCTGCATTCATCTTAGACACTCGTTTTGTTACATAAGCACATCACACATTATGGTCTGTGCCAGAAATGGCAATTAAAGCAAAAAACAATGGGTACAATCTATTCAAATGGCTTTTCAAATGAATTTTCTAAAACATTTTTGTTCTTTTTACAAGTGCTTTTTACTGTTCTCAACCAAAAAATCTCTTTGAAAGTCCAAGAAGGTTTTTAGAAGATTTTTTTTTATGCGAAGGTGTCACATTGAAATGTTTCCTCTGGGACTGTGTCATGCTCACCGCTGTTTTAAGACCTGACTCAGCAGTATATGTAGTGAATTAAAGTGTCAGTCATAGACAGACAAGAAGAACAATCACCATCCATCCCGACGAACTCAACTCTGTCTGTAATTTATGTCAAAGTCCAAAATTGTTGCTTTGGAAAACTAGTTAAGTGTTTAAGGTTTAGTTAAGTTAAGGTTTCACACTAATCCATATAGTCGATTGTATATTTAATCCTGAGGAAATGGACAATGGCAAGTATTTTTTGTGATGAATAAATGCATCAGTTTAATTTGTTAAAGTCAAGATGAAAGAGCGTATGCAACCCTTTTGACCTCTTTATAAGTTTTACTGCATGAAATATGGTATTAAACAAGAAAAAAAGCGGGATTGATTGGATTGTGAAAAGTGGCCATTGACAGACCTACTGTAAATTTGAACCTAAAACACATTTTTGGAGAGGCTTTCTGACTGGGACTTGGAAGGTGAAGGTCATCCTCAAGAGCATCTCAACCATTAGTGTTTGTGGGACCTTTTCTTTTCCAGTATAAATTCAAATTCCAGGCTAATTTAATGTTTGCATAATTTTAAAAATGCATATTAAATTACATTTTAAACATGCATTTAGCAGATGCTTTTCAAAGTGCGTTCAGGCTCAACATTTTTTACCTAACATGTGTACCCTGGGAATCGAACCCACAACCTTTTGTGCTGCTAACACAATGCTCTACCACTGCGCATTGTGTATGTTTATTATATTTATTATAATTAATGTATAATAATTGCACAATTAAATATACTATGTTTTTGTATGTTTAAAATATATATTATAATAAATGTATAATTTATATTTTTAAAATATACTGGCAAATTTGCGCGGGTGACACTCATAGTGTAATATATGTGCATATTTACACTGCTGTCCAAAAGTTTGGAAACGCCCCAGGTGAAGAGGGGTTTTGGACAACGTCATCATAAATCCTTATTATTTTGTGATGACTGCATTAATAAGGGACAACACAAAATATGTAAATACTATATTAGATAAACAATGATTTCACAACATGGAAAAATAGTTATTAATAGCTATAAATAATTAATCACTAAACTGTGTTCTGCTTGGTCTGTTGTGCTCTATTGTAAGTAACATTAATTGGCAATCCATCAGTAAAGCTATAAAGGTGTGTGTCCCAATAATCCAGAGAAAAGAAACCATATATTACCCCACTGACAGGGTAACCAGCCATCATAGTGCTATGGAGGCACAGCCATCTATATTTAACAATGCTGGATGCAGGGGCGTCATGAAGAGTTTTAAGGGGGTATGCAAGGCTGAAATTTAACCCCCTTCTTGTAGATTTTTTATCTTTTTCAGTTTTTTCTTATGACACTTAGTAGGAAATTGTAAGAAACTGAAAAAGAAATGATTATTATTGAAAAAGAAAATTATTATTAAATCCAACAACAGAACAATTGCTATGGAGCCAGTGCCGCTGCTAGCCATTTTGGTGCCCTAAGCATAATTCCTTTATGATGCCCCCCACCCCGACACCAAGAAAGAAAAAAAAAAAAAGTTTGTTTTTGCCAGTGTAATTTTTTATTACCAAACATAACTCAATACCAATAACACACAATAGCAGCATCACAGTATAAAACTTAAGAACACTAAAAAGAGAAAGAAAATCTTCACAGCTTTGCCAACTTTGTAAACAGTCAACAGAATAGCAAAATAAAATAAAAAATAATAATCCAGACTTTTTTTTTTTGCTAATTCAATGTCACTTTGAATAAATTAAATTAAATAATCATCGATAAGTACTAGGGCTGTCACTTTTGTGTCACTTTTCTTATTTATTGGCATGAAGTTTCATGGCAAAATTTTCGGGGTTTTCAAGGTGGGGGTATTACTGCCAAGTTTTTACCACAAAAAAGCAAGTCGCTATCAGCTTGCAATGGTCCTTTTCATAACTCAGAATCTCTTGTACTGTAACTAGATGCGCGAATGAGGAGAATTCGCGTCTACCCTGCCGCGAGACCTCCAAACGCGCGGAAACACGTCTTTACATTGTAAGTTATAATAACATAGTTTGCTAATGCTAACATTAACTTCAGCAAGTTCGAGGCGCATTACAATTAGCAGCAGCATGCACATGCAGCACATTTCACGTACTTTCTAGACTAGACCGGACTAGACTAGGGCAATTATTAAATATCTTTCTTGTTCCCCCTTTTTTGTTACATATACATGGCTAAAATGTGCCTAATATTTCTATAGGCTAATGAAATAATACCGGCATTAAAAAAAAATAAAATCATTAGGCTATTTTTGGTGCCCCCTCAGCACTTGGTGCCCTACGCACAGTGCGTGATGCGCGTGATGCGCGTGTTGGGAGCGGCGGCGCTGTATGGAGCCATTCTTGTCTATGTCCCTGGTTTGGCAGTGAAACAGTCAGGGCGGGTCTAAGGTAAGACGGCAATGTCAATGAACAGTCGTGGGAGTGGCCTTCATCCGTGTGACATCACACAGACAAGAAGCTGTGAACGGCTTGATTTGAAAAAGGGGACATTATTTTTAAGGATTAAATCAAAACCTCTGGGTGACGTTTTTATCAATATAGGGTGGTTGTGTACACACACTCCCAACACACATTTATGTCCAAATAACATGTAAAAGTGATTTTTGCATCCCTTTATTTTTAGTAGTTCAGAATTGTACTTAAAAAGAGTTATCACTGTTTTTGACCTGTTATCTTTTATTCTAATAAATAAACTTATATGACATCAACATTTAGACACCAGTTAAATTTACACTTCTCGATTAAAATTTCAATATCACAGCAAAAAGAACTAGCCAAACAAAATTCAAACATTAGTTCACCTATCCCTTTAAATAATAAATGCTCTGTATTTAGACCAATGCGCATTAGCATCAACTTGTCTTCCTCAACAAAAACCCAGAAGAATTTTCCATTGGCTTTTGGTTTATTGCACAAAATAAGCTCTTAGACCAAAGGTTTGATTCTTAAATGTTCTGTTCATCATGACTATTGTAAAAATCAAATGTAAAGGGAGATTAGTTCATTTCCTAATGTACATTATAACTTGAAGCTACTGAACCCCAGCAGCTCCTAACCTACTCATGATGGTACTTTCATACCAGCTGGATGTAATTGCATCAGATCATACTGGATGAAATATCAGCTGCAGCTTTACAACATGCATATGCTGTCTTGCACAAGTCCTACAAAAAAAGCGTACACTCTGGAAACTTTTGCAACTGTTTGCTAATTAGCTGAAAAGCCATCAAACCCGTCTTGAATAGGACCAAGAAAGAATCATCCAGCAAAGCCTTTGACAGAAACAATCTGCTGGTGTCATCCGTTGTCTTCTGAGCTCTCTTCTGAGTCAATGTGACCCAATCATCTAAACCTCTCTGCAGCGCACACATGCCCCCCCTCCATCCCCACCCAGACCATCTCGCCTATAGAGCTATTTTTAGCTGCAGGCCTAATGGGACTCTTCTCATCTACTTAGCCAGAGAGACGATGTTAACTGTAGTCTCACTTTGGGAGCTTTACAGACTTCAGAACAGACAGATGATGTAAGTTATCGTTCCTGAATCATTAACCCAAATAAAAAATAATGTTCACCCTTTACCAGTCAGTCATTTACATGCTATTATAGTTTACTAATACTTTTCTATCTTCTTTTCCATTTTAATTTTAAAGTATTTTTTTTTTTTTATTAACTTTATAAAAAAGTCTATACAGTTTTTTATAGTTTTAGTTATTGTAGGTATTTAAAAAGGTGGTATTTCAGTTGTTCTTTATTCCATTTCAAGGAGCGTTTTTTATGATTTTACGTTTAGTCAATTATGATAACACCATGTGAAGTGCCCAATTCTTCTGGAATACACAAATTGATTTGTGTGTGTGTGTGTGTTATCAGAATAGACAGTATCAGACATTGCTCTAAAAAAGGTGTTGTTTCTAAAAAATAAAAATAAAAAATCTGAGAACATTAAAGGTCCCGTTTTTCATGCTTTTTTGAAGCTTTGATTGTGTTTACACAGTGTGCAATATAACACAGTATTTTTCACACAATTCACTTATCCGTATACTGCTGTTTTCACTGTCATAAAAACGGTCTGATGACTTCCTTGTTCTATGAAGTCCCTCCTTCAGAAATACGTAATGCGTTCTGATTGGGTCAGTGGTTCCTGTGTTGTGATTCGACAGCAGCTGAGCGCACGCTGCCCTCCTGGAAACACGATTGGGCTAGTTTTGGACTAGTTTTGAGAAGCAAGTTGGCTGGATTTGTTTTGAAAACCTGGCAATCCTGATCTGAAAGGACGTGCTGGAGATGTATTTATAATGACAGAACGCCTTCAAAAGAAGAGATGCGCATGAAATCGCATTTAATTTTTTTGCACAGCCCTAACATCTAGTTAACAAAGCTAAACAGCGTTGCCCTTTGTGTAGTAAGTTACAGAAACTGTTAAACGCACCAACTTAAATAATAAAATACACTTACCGGTTGTGGTCCATAAACAACACCTTCTCCAGACATAGAGGGAACTGCTCCATCTTTCAAGAATAATCTTTGTGCGAATCCGGCTTAAAACAGATTGAGATTGAGGAAGCTGTCCTCAGCAAAATGTGCTGGACATAGTTTTACATGTGGATTATAATTTTCGGGAACCAAATTAAACATAAATTGTAACCATTAATCTGCAAGTACAGCATCCCTGGGAAGCCCAAACAAAGATGATTGGACTCAGATATGAAAATAACAGCGTTTCAAAGACATGGTGACAAACACAACTCTTCCTTCTTCTCCGTCGGAGCACAACAAGGCCACGCCCCCCTGTTTGTATATTCTTGTGGGCGGAGGTTGGTCAAAAAACTGTTTTTGTGATGTCATTACTACAGGAACTAAAGGGATGTAGTCCAAACGGGTCGGTCGTTGTAGGCGAATTCTGTTAAATAAAATATCTCGCTTGGCATTGAACATTGAGCTTCAGAATTTTACAGATATTATTTATACTCTAACAACAACATTACACACTAACTAAAGTTTAAAACATGGGATCACGAGGAACGGGACCTTTAATGTAGACATTTGTCTGAATGTTGTTACAATAGCTAAACTTTGAAGCAAGTTACATCTGAAAACGAATTATGTTAGAGCTTAACAGAAAACTTTTTCAAGTACTTTTAAGGCTATTTTGTGTGAAATCATGAAATCAAAATGTACACTTGTCATGCAGCCACAGATAAAGCCTCAATGTTTCATGAAACATAGAAATATTAAACTAAATATCACTACACTCACATTGTCCAAGTGGTCTTTTCTCTAGATTATTGGGTCATACACGCCTTTATAGCTTTGCTGATTGATTGCCAAATAATGTTGGAACACAACAGACCAATCAGAACACAGTTTAGAGATTAATTATACGCAGCTCTAGAATTTTCAATGTTGTGAATTCATTTTTTATTTAATAAAATGTTTGCATAATTCGTGTTGTCCCTTATTAATGCAAAGTCATCAGAAAAATAATACTGATTTCTGCTGTTGTTGTCCAAAACCTTTCAGCCTTAGTAAATCTCTCGTCAGTATTTACGGCTTGTGTGTAATTGGAGGAAATTTTATACTTTCTGTGCACTCCTGTGCTGCCCCCATCTGGTCATTTGACATATATCTCTGCCCACTTCCATTGATTCATGATGATAAATTTATAATCCCACTTACTCGGAATGCTGAATCTCTCTTTCACATACATACACACACACACACACGTTTGTTTTTGTGAAAAGTGGGTTCATCCCATAGGCGTAATGGTTTTTATACTGTAGAAACTGTATATTCTATCGCCCTTCACCAACTCTAACCCTAACCCTCACAGGAAACTTTGTGCATTTTTACTTTCTCAAAAAAACTCATTCTGTATGATTTATAAGCGTTTTGAAAAATGGGGACATGGGTTATGTCCTCATAAGTCACCCTCTCCTTGTCATACCTGTGTCATACCCATGTCATTATACAGAGTTGTGTCCTGATATGTCACAAAAACAAGAGCATAAATATTGATCGTGTGCACATTTGCTGCTGTCATGGTTTGTATAAGGTTAGCATTAGGGTTGGGGAATCATCAGGTTTGAGTTCATAAAGGAGCTGCAACCCCTTTGCCTGGCCAAAAGATGTCACTCTTCTCATTTTACAGTGGTTCTAAAGAGTTCTAGTATACAGGAAAGCTAACTGTTACCGTTCCAGTCTGTGCAGCCCTAAAAGTGACTACTTGGACATGGCCATCTTTGCTCATGGCCCTTATTCGTAACAAACATTTCAGTTAAAGCATCTCCGAATCTGAATCATAATTATGAGATAAAAGTCAAAATCTTTGGTCACGTATTTGACTTTTTGTCTCATTATTGTGACTTTGTATCTCATATTAATATATTATAATTATGACTTCCTATGTCATAATTTAGGTTGACCAAAGCATGACTTTCTTTCTTATGCAGCAGAAATGGGCTTCCGTATTTGTTAACAGAAAAGTCCAGGTTGTGTCCAATCCTCTGTATAGACTAACCTTTACAATGTATTTTCAAAACGGTAACCGTGATTGGAAAGCGATAAAGACAACAAAGGTCATATATATGCAAATCACACAGCTCCTCCACTCTTTTATGGGGTTTTGACAAATTGGTTATGAAGTGTGTATAACACTCATATTGTGTGGGTGCACTATTCTCCTCTCGTCTCGCTCTCGTCTTGTAGAACGCAGCTAATAGACGCAGATAAAGGATGCAGCAGGTCTGTGGACAATGGTGGAGGAACATGGCACTGATTTAAATGACAACGGTTCTGAATGGTAGCGTCGAAGGTGGAACACAAGGGCCAGGTGTT
The DNA here is from genome assembly GCF_023724105.1 of Carassius gibelio. Taxonomy (NCBI): domain Eukaryota; kingdom Metazoa; phylum Chordata; class Actinopteri; order Cypriniformes; family Cyprinidae; genus Carassius; species Carassius gibelio. The sequence continues at coordinate 9,046,912 of NC_068412.1, read as the reverse complement.
GCTATGGCAGGACCCAAGAGGAGGGGGACACGGGGATGAAACAACGGGCATCCTGAATGGCAGGTGTCTGTTTGAAAAAGCGCTTGAGAATAAACCACCACTCAGTATAGGTCCATATTTGTGTTTTTTTTATTTTCCGTAAAGGAGGGTTTGATTATAGTTTAGTGTCTGCAGTATTTTAATAATATATCAGCAAGAGAAAAGTTAAGTCATTTAAAAGGCTGTGGTTTAATTTTCTTCTTGGCATCACAAATTATATGGAGTCTTGACACAAAATCCATCATCTAGTCTGTGTGTGTATGTAATATAAGCTTATATTTCAACGGCGGAAATATTCATCTTTCTTTCAATATTTCTGTCTTACTTTGCACGGCTGCGGTTTCTATTTTATGATTGTGAAGAGCTGTATGTACAGGAAAGATATTTATATACGTGATTGGATGCAAACTCAATTGACTAGAGGGGAAGGGTTGTATGTGTATGTGTAAAGAAACAACTCGTGGTCCAATAAAACATTTATGTTAAATTATATTAAAGTGGATCTAAAAACTATTTGGACCTTTATAAAAGAAATAAAAAATGTTTGAATGTCACTGATAGCCAAGTTCCACTGTAGGTTTCTTGTTATGAATAAATAATGTAACTACACTGTTCAAAATGTTTTTAAAGTTAAAGAAATTAGTACTTTTCAGCAAGAGACTGCATTAAATTGATCAAAATTAACAGTAAAGACTTTTAAAATTGAATAAAAATGAAATCTATTATGAATAAATGCTGTTCTTTTCTATTCGTTAAAGAATCTTTATACAAAAAAATATATCATGGTTTCCACAATAATAATAAGAAATAGTTTTAAAGCACCAAATCAGCATATTAGAATGTTTTCTGGAATAATGATGCAGAGACACACACACACACACACACACAGATTTAATTATATGTATAAACATTAATTTATCGAAAATGTTTCTGTACAAGGAAGCCTTCTGTAACATTAAGATTAGGAGTTTGTTTGTTCAAGGAGGAAATAAACATAGTGGCAGTGAGATTCATTTCCTGGCATAGTACAACCAGAACTGCTGAGCTCATCCTAGAAATCTGACTCTTCATGAAAACCTGCTACAAATTTAGCAGTATAATAAGTGCTGGCTATGCAAACAAGCTTCATTTGAGTTCAGGAGTATGCGGTGGACCACAATGCAGCACGTGTTTGTGTGTGTGGTGTTAAATCAAGCCAGCGTGAATGAATGAGAGACAGAAAGCTTTATTTTTGTGTAAGGTTGTGTGTAATGGGAGGAAACAGATGTAAGTGTGTGTGGGTGTTTTGCTAATCTAATGCATTGCTGGGACCACTGGAACAAGCATCATTGAGACATATTAAATGCAAGGCCATGAAAACCGCAGACGGGGTGTAATGCATCCTGCTCTGACCAGGCAGGCCTACTAAAGGGGTACTCGATACTTGAACTGGTCTGTGATTTAAAGACTTAGAAAGAAGATTTAGTCCAATAAAGTCCCAGCACAGCACAGCTCACACAGTAAAGCAACTTTTATGGAATAGTTCACCAAAACATAAAAATAAATAATCTCACAAGCAGCATCATTTATGACATTTCGAACATTTTTAAAGGAACATAAAAGGAGATACCTTGTTAAATGTTGTAGCTACTCCTTTCTTAATGCAAAAGCATAGTGCACTGTCCACAAAACCATTCCATAGCTTGTTTTGCATTGTTATTGTTTCTCATTAATCGTAATTATGAGACTAAAATTTATAATTATTAATTTTTTTTTGTCTGATTTTTACATATGATTCATTTGTTGGTGAACTCTCAAATTTGACTATGCTAAATAAAACTGTGCTAGTTTTTATTATTATAATTCATTTTATTTAAATGGAAATGTTGTGTCCCAAATGATGAACTATACACGATGCACTTATAATATATGTACTTTGTGCTGCATGACATGTCCATTATACTTAGTTTTTTTTAGTTAAATAAGTGCATCATCCTGGTACTTGAAGTGCACTATTTGTTGCACTTTTACTTGCACTATTTATACTGCAAAATAGCATGGAATAGTGTATAAGTACACTAATTGAGACTCACCTTTAGTTCTGATTAAATCAGATCAGTTTTTTCATTAAAAAAGAGCAGCTCCGACATTCTGCAGAATTTCTTCTTTTGTATGCCACAATAAAAAATAAAAAAAGGAATTGCGATTATGGTCAATGTATCTTTAATAATCTGGAGAAGTAGTGTTCTTTTGTGGTCCGCAGGAAGAAATACCAAATAGGGCAAGTAAAAGATTACAGAATTTTCATTTTGTCCAGATTTATTGCTAAACATCAAATATCCATATCCTAAAAGCTATTCCCACTTAAACAAAAGTACAGTTCCCAGATTCCCACTTCTTGACACTTTGAGTTATTAACAGATGATATTGAATCATTTCATCCAGGAACGCACAGAATTGTCAGAGACAAGACTTTTTATGGCATCCCCCAAGGCTCTGTACTGGGTCTTATTAGCATAATGCTACAGAGACCCAGACAGCAAGACAAGACCTCTGCTAAAGCGAGCAGTGAAGGGCCTTCAAGTGGAGCACAAGTGCTGATGAAAGAAGCAAAGAGCATGATTGGGAAAGGAGAGAGAGAAAGAATAAGAAAAAAACGACTTTCTTACTCTACTAAATAACTCATTTTTATCATACTGCCTCTTCAATCTCATGTGGCAGAGATGGAACTGACTAGAAAAATGGCGGATTGGAAAAGCAAAAAACAATGAGGAGAAAGAGAAAAAGGGGAGAGAGGCCTATGCAGCATAATTAGCTCGAGCTGCTTGGTTACCTTCCAAACACAGCAAAGGATACCCTGAGCAGGAGAAGGGGCGGGGACAGAGAGAGAGAGAGAGAGAGAGAGAGAGAGAGAGAGAGAGAGATATGAAGGGGATGATTGCATTCCACACACACTTGAAGCTCAGTCTCCCTAGGAGACGCACTATAGCAGTATGACAGTGCAACATCTACACTAGAGTACGACTGTACGATTATATGTGCCACGCTGAGAGTGTGTGTGAGCCAGAAAGAAAGAGAAGTAAATTTGTCACTTAGCAGAAAGAGAGAAATAACAGCAGGAGAAGAGCAAAGTAAAAAAATATCAAGAGAAACCAGAAAGAGACTGTGGGAGTGACAGGAGAGATGTGCGTGGGGATGAAGTGGGTTTGTCGGAGGAGGTGAGCCGTGCCGCTCATAGACACACACACACACACACATTTCCAAAAGCTCAGGACTCCTAAGGAAGGAGGAGAGGATGAAGAAACACTCAGCCCGAGTGGCCCCTCTCAGCTCCTATAGCGCCCAGGTGCTCACCTGCCCCATCTCTGAAGGTAAAACAAAATTATTCTGTGGTTTTGATTACATATAAAGAACAAATTTGTCCCCAGAAATGTGCTTATCTTAGAAAACGTTGTTTTGAAGTTCTTGAGTTAGTCTAGTCTAGTTATAGACTAGTATTATAATTAGTCTAGTAACCTTTATATGAAAATGATAGAGGTTTTTTTGCTCATTTAGATAGCTAAACTAGTCTGTGTTTGAGCAGAGATGAAGAAAGATGATGTAAGCAAGTGAAAAATAGAGATATGTACGATTAAGTTTGTAAGTTAGTATGGCGTGAAATGTGTTGAGAGTGAGTTTATGTGTGCAACCAAGTAGAAAAGGAGCTGTAATCCCCCCTCAGCAGTTTAAATCACACTTTCAATATTAAATGACATTTTATTTACTGATGATACTGTTTATTTAAGTACAATGCCGGTTTCATGTTGCTGTTGTATTGTAGTCCTTTAGGGACTTTACAGTTTGTTAACTTGACAAAAATACAATTAATTGTTTATTAGTGTTAGTTCACGGTGCATTAACTAATGTTAACATTCAATTTAAATGATAAAAATGCATGAGAAAATGTTCAAAAACATTAACTAAGTCTAATAAATTCTGTAGAATTATTGTTACTTCATGTAAACTGATGTAGTTACCTAATGTCAACAAATGAAACATTTTAGTAAAGTCTGATTACTTTACTTTTTTGACTCTGGTTGTAGCAGCAGGTAGCATGTAGCGCAGTTGCATTATGGGATTGTGTGATGTTTCTGATCACAGTTTTTAAAACTTCCTGGTTGTACTGTTATCAAATCTGAAGCTGTAGCTTTTTGACTGTTTGTTTTTGGACTGACATGGGGCGACTGAATTTTCTTTTTGACAGTAAAAAGTACAGATATAACAAGGTCATAGAAACTGATAAAATAATCAAGAAATAATAAGAACAAGAGGGTCCTCGCACCTCGGTGCTCGGGCCCTAAAAATAGTTTTAACAGCACTGCTTGATATATGTCAGCAACCCAACTACTCATCATAATTCAGTGTATATTACCAATTCCGGTTCCAAATGCCTTCTTGTAAAATGATGCTTATGAATCTCACTGCTGTAAAATAACAATAGCATTCTGTGCAGTGCAGTAAAAATATGTAGGGGCGGTAAACCAGGGATTTACCATTGATGTGACATTTCTGTGCCTCCACATCTTGGACCTGCGGTTCCCTGGTATTGTTGGTTTCTGCAGGTTGTTAAGCTATCCAGTCAATCCGCAGGATAGAAAAAAAGTCTGTCAGTGTGGGTGCACACTGTGGGGGCCCTTTTTCAGTATAAAATATGTCTAAAGAGTGTATATATATATATATATATATATATATATATATATATATATATATATATATATATATATATATATATATATATATATATATATATATATATTTATTTATTTATTTATTTATTTATTTATTACTTTAAAAAGGACATCATGTGAGTTGAGTTGTGGTTTAGCTGCATCTCTGTCAAAATTGCTCGTCAGTTGAATTGCTCGGCATCACACATTATAAATTTGCTCATAACTGACGTACTTCTTAGGGTCAAAAAATCGTGACTTTTTCTTAGAACTTGATGTTATTAGCACTGTGCATTTTTTAGCTGTACATTGTCCATAATAAATGTCTTATTGAGGGTGGCCATGCTCATGTTTGTTTAGTGTGAACACTGGCTTGTAGTATTGGAAGATCAGGTAGCTTTGTGGATTAGAAGTTATTTAATAAAGTGTTGAGGTGAAATGAGATTTATTATATTAATGCAGTTTTGTGGCTTCTCCTGGGCAGAATATTGCTATTTTGACAGCATTTACTACCAGCTCAACATCATTGAATCTACATACATTTTTGTTGGTAAGGTGAAAGTCATATGGAGCAACAATCAATAATGCAAAGTGAGGTCAGGGTCTTGTGTACTGTTCATTGAAGTATCCAAGGACTTTGGTTAATGCAGGCCTTTCCTAATGCTGTCGATTACAAAGCTTAGAATTTCAAAAGCCAACAAGACAAACACATGGAAAGTAAAAAACATTTATACTGAATTTGATGACTCTTAATATTTCCCTGAATTACAACTTCTTGAATGTGTAAGTGTCCAATAATTGTATAATTATTAATTTTTTTTTATTTTAATTAAGGTATTTTTTGCTTTATCATCAATTATTATTATTATAACTAAGGTTATGTTTACACAACAATTATGTTCTAAAAACAGAAGAAACACATACCTATTGGTTGAACATATTACTTTTTTCACATTTTTGTACTTTCAAAAAATATGGTATTGGTATTGTTTTATAGGGGCTCGTCCGGGATTAACAAAAACCATCCCAAGACATTAAAAAGTTATACATTTTGTACTGGTGGTAAACTTACCTTGGTTTGATAGTAGCTTGTGATGGAAGCGGTGTTGTGTGTGATGCTTAGTGTTGCGCTGTCTGTGATTTAGCTTGAAACATTAGTAATTATGGCAATGTTGTGCGATCTTCGGTCATTTCTGACCTGAGAGTTTTACATTTAGAATTTTTTTTTAATCGTAGCTTCACCAGAATGGTATGACTCTTGGTGACTTTATGGCACTTGATATGTGAACACACACAAAAGAAATTCAGGACAGGACTCGAAAAAGCTGAGTGGTAATAAAACAAATAGTCGCACTCATTGTCTTAAATAAATAAGACAATGAGTTAAATAAAAGGTTAAAAATCAGATCAGGCCCAGAAGGATTAAACTCTGATAAAGCATTCCTGTTCATTTTAGTTACATTTTATAGGATTTTAATGATTTGTGTTACAAATTGCCTAATGTGTTCAGGTTTGAATGTATTAAAAATAATGCAAAAACCTACACTTCAAATCAACATTTAAAAAAAAAATAAAGAAATATATAAACCTTTACAAAAAGTAGTCTTTGAGAATGCCTTAATATGCATTTAAATCCACAACCTAATAAAAGTAAACAGTTATGTTTAAAACCAACTATGGAATTTACAAGCCCGTGTGTGTGTGTGTGTGTGACATGTGTGTGACGTGTGTGTGTGTGTGTGTGTGTGTGCTCTTATTTTTGTGACATATCAGGACACAACTCTGTATAATGACATGGGTATGACACAGGTGTTACAAGGAGAGGGTGACTTATGAGGACATAACCCATGTCCCCATTTTTCAAAATGCTTATAAATCATACACAATGAGTTTTTTTGAGAAAGTAAAAATGCACAAAGTTTCCTGTGAGGGTTAGGGTTGGTGTAGGGCCGCGCGCGTGTGTGTGTGTGTGTGTGTGTGTAGACGTGCTTGCTGACCCAGCACACTATGCTAGTGACCATGGGCCAGCGCACGTCATCTTTTATTCCTGGCTTAGTGTAAATTGATCACTCTGAGTCTACAGCATAACGGATCTTGGCTTTGTGATACTAGCGCTCTTCCCCTTCAGCATACTGATGTTGTCAGAACAGCCTCAATGAAGGACAGAATGTATTCTGATTGGCTGATTTTTTGGTGCGCGCCCTGTGGTGTTGAGTTGTATGTATATCCCACTATATCTGAATGGTCTCTGTGCTTCTCCATGACCCCGTGGAGCTGTTTTTGACAGAGGCTTGTCTGTGCGAGGCAGGCAGATTTCTTACACTGTCCGGCTTTAGTGCTTCACCTGCAGGTAACTGACACTCACAGCTACTGATCGATACATCCGTACGAACCACAGAGAAACATCAGGGGCAGCCGCACGAGGACGTGTTGCTGAATTTCTCATGAATAAAACGCATCAACAAAGCAGCATTTCTTAACCCTGTCTAAAAATAGTTTGTAGTGCATGTTCCTATGTTCGACCAAATAAAAGACATGGACGTTTTTGCAGTTTTACACTGAAGACATGCTTAACATAGTGTAGACTCAAGTGAAGACTCACACTTTAAGTCAATGGTTGCTCGAATTAAGGAATTTCCAGGAATTCCTTCAGTTTGTTACTGTTGTTGTGACAGCCAACAACAGCACAGCTTGACCCTGTGCTCATTTTTATTTTCAGCAATATTACTGACGTTTCTGTTTAATTAATTCACTTGTTCTTTTTACTCCACTTTAACAATTTTCCTAAAGAGACCAGGCGTGTGTTTCCTAAAACCATCGTTAGCTTACTTAGTTTATTCCATTTAACTCTATTGTTAACAATGGAACTGGCAACCAATCCCCAGAACAGAACAGCATACTAACAGAAGTTAAAATCCATCATGGCAGCACTCGTGAAATATTAATACATGAAATATTATGAATATTACATTTGAATTTGGTGGTAAAACATAGTGTTGCACATTTTATTGGAGCAGTTTATCACTTAATTAGAAGCAAAACATTTACTAAACTGTGTAATCTGTTATAGAGACTACTGAAGAGACATATCAAAGTTTCTTTTAAATGCAAAGAATTAAAAAATACAAATAAAGCTCTGTAAGCACTTGCATTGTTTATAACACTATAAGTGTGTCCTATTGGGTAATGAAAAGTCCCAAAGTGACTAAATGTCCCCACAAGTTTTTAGGTCCCTGTGAGTAGAACGGCTTATAAATCATACTAAATTATTATTATTATTATTATTATTTATTTATAATAAAAAAAATTGAAAAGCTCTTGATGCAGAAAGTTCCCTGTGTATAATTAAGTTTATATATATATATATATATATATACACATATAAAATAGCAGAGAGTTTTCTATGAGGGTAGGCTTGGAGGATAGAAAATACAGAGGATAGAGGATAGAAAATACAGTTTGTACTTAAAAACAATTATGTCTATTCCCGTGTGTGTTTGCAAAAGGACACAGGTTCAAATCCCTCCTAGAAAAATGACAACTGTGCTTGATGCTCCATCATTAGCATACATTTTCATAATAATGCATTTTAAGGTGATGTATTTAACTAACATGCTAACATTTAAATAAGAATACAAACATGTATTTAGACAAAGTTTTAACATCCTATGAATAGAATATGTACGCTAAACACTGGTGGAGCTGCAGAACAGTGTACAGAAGAAGAATAAAAATAAGTGTGAGGGATTTCATAATCCTATTATATGTAATGAGGCAAGGAGATATAATGTGTGCAGTAATGGTGCAATACTGATCTGTGTGTTGCAGGAGAGGAGGGCTCAGAATCACATGCAGAGACTCCAGTCAGTGAAACAAGTGGAAAAGGCCCTGCATACCAGGCCTGCGCCAACACAGTGCTCAAGGTGCTGGGGGGTTTGCTGGTGGTGCTGTGTGTCTCCTCGTCCTGGGTGGGCATCACACAGGTGGTCCAGCTCACGTTCAAATCCTTTTCCTGTCCCTTTTTCATCACATGGTTCAGCACCAACTGGAACATTTTCTTCTTCCCCCTCTACTATTCTGGGCATGTGGCCACCACCAAAGAAAAACGGACGCCCATTCAGAAATTCAGGTGGAGTCAGAATGAATGGTTATGATGTGATGTGAACAGCAGAACATTTTGCAGGAAGTATAGAAGCGAACATGTGAAAATTAAACATTTACTAATTCGTATTTAGCAACATACTGTACACAGAGAAAGTTCCCCAAAGCAAGAATGGACAGCTCCAGTCCTGAAGGGCAACTGTCATGCAGAGTTGAGCTCTATCCCTAAATATATATCAAGTAATCTGGTCCCACTTTTTTATATTAGGTGGCCTTAACTACTTTGTACTTTCTTCGTACAATGTACAGTTGTATCTGCTATTAAGGTGGGATATAGGTAAGGTTAGGGACTGGTTTGGTAGGATGGGTGGGTTTAAGGTTGGGTTAAGGTGTAAGGAATGGGTCAACAGCGTAATTCTAAATCAAATTGCAGAAATTATTTCCAGATGTAATAACATGCAGGTATTTGTTTAATACACAAGTACATGAATGTATACAATAAGTGCATTTCTATCAAATTATTAATTTAAATAAGTACAGTTAAGGCCATCTAATATAAAGTGGGGCCAATAATCCTGAAAAATTTGGTTAGATTTTTCAGGTTTGATTGGGGAGTTAAACTCTGCTTTAGTGCAAGTGTCAGTAGAAACAGTTCAGTTCGATTCATGAGTAAGTCATTCTGAATGTTCCCAAACTTTTGAGGGGATTATTTTAATAATTTCAGCATTTTTTTTGTCTTGTGGACAATATCTTGTTATTATTAATTGTTAATATCTTTTATTTACAATATCTTACTCAGGACAGTACTAAATTAAATATAACATGCATTTAGTATGATCTCTCTTATTTTTTGAAAATTACTTTTCTAGAATCACAGATTCTGCAAAGGGTGCCCAAACTTTTGAGCCCCACTGCATAAAGACCAATTTTATTATTCATTTATGTTTTTGGATCTTTTTTTTAAAGGAGATTTCAGTCAGTATGTAAAAGAATGACAAGTGATAATTCAGTATGAGATTGAGGAACAGTTCCAAATCGATCTCATAAAAAATTATTTTACTAGTTGCCAGTTGTGTGTGAATTTCATATCAATTAAATGGTCAATGTACAATTTTTGGGAAAAAAACAGTAAACTTGAAGGTCCCCACTAAACTTAACCTTCAGGGGGCATATGCAAATCATACAAAAATATATAATTGAGATGCCACAAATTCTCCAAGTAGTTACAAAATGACATTAGAATTAATTCTAGTTTAATTTTTGAGTGTCATTCACATCAAAGCTTTTGTCATGAACTTTGTTCATTTGTACTTCCAAATATTTTAACTTGGCACGTCACGATTGGTTAAAAGACGCCTGAGAAACAGCTTTGCCATCATTGAAATCAAACCTGGTTTGAACTTTAACTTATTAACCTCTTAAATCTTAAATACCCCACAGATAAACTCTTGCAGATTTGCAAATCATTTGGTTACCAAACTAAACCTTCAATTTCTAGGTTAAGCCACTGGTAGGCTACAGTGCTGCATTATCAAAGTAAGAAAACAACAAAAACCTTAGTTTTTTTCTCATTTCTCTGTCTAGGGAATGTAGTCGGTTGTTTGGGGAGGACGGAATGTCTCTGAAAGTGTTTCTGAAGAGAACGGCACCTTTCTCCATCTTGTGGACACTTACTAACTACCTGTACCTGTTAGCACTGAGAAAACTAACAGCTACAGACGTCTCGGCGCTCTACTGCTGCCACAAGGCCTTTGTCTTCCTCTTGTCGTGGATTGTCCTCAAGGATCGCTTCATGGGTGTGCGGGTAAGTGGAATATGTTTAACCCTATCGCCTCAGCAACCATTTGATTATGTTTGAAGCTGAAATCTGGCAAACCGTTTCTTTGGTACAAATGATATTTGCTTTAAGAATCTTACTGAATCAATACAAATGGAAGTCAACAGCTAATCAATAAGCCTTTTTTAACTGGAAATGTTTTATACAAGTGAAATTGTGTACCAAAATGTATGCAAATTGACCATAGCGGGTACTATAATATTTACATTTATATTTATATATTTATAGGATAAACTCTAAATTATTGCCTTATAATCCTTGAGTTTGTGTTGCATTCTCTCTTCATTTTTTTATTTATTTTAATACGTTTTTGAAATCTTATGTCACATTTTAGTTTAAAAACCAATTCTCACTATAAACTAACTATTTACTTTGCATTTGGCTTAAACTTTTAATTTTCTGTTTATTAAGTATTAGTAAAGTAGTTTTTAGGTTTAGGTATTGGGTCCGTTTAAGGGATCTATTATAGACTATGGTCATAAGTAAGTGTATTATAAATATTTAAAAAATGTGATATAATAAGCTTAGTAAATCGTGGGAATTGGTGCCCAAAATTTACTTTTCTGAACTTGTCATTAGACTATCTGGAGACACTCAAATAGGCTTGGGCGGTAATACGGTAATATGGTATACCGCGGGATCTAAAAATAGCAACGGTATCAGTTCCAATACCGTCATACCGTTAAAAAAAAACAAAACAATGCACTTATATAGGAGACAATGATTAAATATTAAATATAATTTATTTAATGCCTAAAAATGTGTATGCGTGGTTGTCATCGCGTGACAACGAGACGAGGAGAAAGAGAAAGGAGGGGAAAAGATGGCGAGTTGCGCACCAAGTGACCTGGTCTCAAAAAAATTAACATAAATTCTGCAGTTTGCCAGTATTTCGGGTTTCGACCGAACGAGAAGGAAGAGGTGGTAAATAAGGATGAGGCTATTTGAAAATTGTGCCCTCACGAAAAAAGATGACTCTGGGAATATGCTGCAAAAAAAAAAAAAAAAGCCGATGCAATGGCAGGTGGTTCCGGCCGATGCAATGGCAGGTGGTTTTTTCTTAGTTCTCTAGAGGACCGAATCGGAGCTGAAATAACAGCCTACTGTTTAGAGCCAGTTACTCAAGGAGACGAGGACCCACTTCATTCATGGAAAAATGCTGACTGGTGTTTTCCCCAGATGTTGCGAGTGGCACGATAGTAGGCTAGGCAAGCACACCATCGAAGCAGGTTTTCAGCACCGCAGGTAAAGTTGTCGGTCCACAACGTGCCCTAGCGAAAAATCTTGACTAGATTGTATTTCTACATTCGTTCCTATTGGCACTGTTTATTTTTTATTTATTTGGATTCGGGTATTTTTATTTGGTTTTCATTAAAAACTATTTTGGAAAAGAAGACTGGAAAGAAGTTCGCTCATTTTTATAATCTGCTCTTTGTTATTTAAAGTTGTTCATGCAGTGTGATTTTTATGGATGGGCGTTTTTCCGCAAATATCACATTGGAATAATTTTGAGCTCACAAAAAAACTAATATTCGAATATTCGTTTATTTAAATTAAGTTTAATGAGACAGACGTTATTTTTCAGCAACATTTATTGTTTCTGTCATTTTGTCACTTACACACAATAAGCTCGAACATTACACATCGTGTTTTGTAGCTGAAAAACTTTAACAACGCAAACAAACAAAAGTATAGCCTACAGATTAAAAGCAAAAAATAAAATAAAATTAAAATAAAATATGAACAAAGAAAAAACGTAAAGCAGCCTGCCGCAATTATGCCATTAGCCTAACTTTGAAACTGTCTGCAAATCATTTTTGCTTTTTTTTTTTTTCTATTGTTTTACATGTTCTTGTTAAGAAACACAGGCATGTAAACATGATCAGGGGAAAGTCGGCTCCGTCTGTTAAAAATAAGGCCGGCCGCGGAGAAAACGCGCTCTGACTGCACAGATGTTGGCAGGACTCACAAATAATGGTGTGTTTTCATTTCACCACTGAATGGGATCCTCATCTGGTGGAATACATGGCTCCAGCAGGAACTGTTCCCACTCGTCTCGACTGGACTCTCTGTAATCATCGCTGAAGAACTGGAGAAGAAGAAGATCTTTTCCGACGAGTGGGCATTGCATCCTCTTTATCGTTGGTGACGCACCACTCGTCTCGCATCAAGGAAAATGTTCTGATAATGTTCAAAAAGTTTTTTTTTCTTAGTTCTCTCATGTTTTCATTGATAAAACCTGAGATCTTTGGGCCGAGGGTCTAGGGCAGATGCGAGAAGAGGAGTTTTCACTGCATTCTCCAAGTTAGCGGTGTTTATTCGTTGCTTGAGAGACGCCGGAACAATGTTCTTGAATGCGGTCACTTTCTGTGATTCTCCACGGCATATTTGAAGTACTGTAGAAGACCGCAGTTCTTATTCATTCATTAATTATTTTTTGCTTTCATACATCTTCAAATATGCCGTGGAGAATCACAGAAAGTGACCGAATTAGGTTTTATTGTGGACTTTTTTCCCTTTTTTCTTTTCTTTATGGCAAGCAAAAATATGTCAAAATTCGAATATCATTTTTATTTATCGAATAATTAGAGCCGAACGAATATTATAATAATAATATCTGTGCACACCCCAAGTGATTTTATTGGATTTGTGTGCGCATCTCTGCGCAAAAACTGTTCTGTATATTTATGTTAATCTAATTATGTTTGACTATTGCTATTTGTTGCTAATAAAAGTTGTTAATATTGTTGTGCATGTCATTTTGTTATTGTTTCAGTATTAGTGTTTGGTATTCAGTTTCTGAATGGTTTAGGCACAAGCCAACAGTTTGGTGATGCTGTCTCAGCCTTACGTCATATTTTTTTAATTATTCACGGTAATACCGCATACCGAGGTAAAATAGGGAGGAGGTTTGACGGTATCAAAATTTGGATACCGCCCAAGCCTACACTCAAAACAAAAAGTTATAATTGGTTTGTACTTTGTGTATGTACTTTCATTAACTCCCCAACACCCCAAAAAATAGCTTGCTGTTTTACATTATTTGGTAAGAGTGTCAGATTGATGGTTATGAAGAAGAAACAAGTGATGTGGCACACAACAGATACAAATGGAGAGTCAATGAGAATTTGTTCTTGTTTGCTTTGCCAGAAGCTGTTATTATGCTTACACCAGAGCTCTTTTGACTTTCATTGCACTTGATGTCTCAGATCTGGATGCAGAACTTTTTTAGAATCTCCTTGAAAACTATCCACCAAAAATGTAATGATGCGCACTGATATTTATTGTGGTATAAGCCTTAATCCTTATTAGACCTAACTGTTTCATAATGTCTTTGTAATCTTTTCTCTTAGATTGTGGCTGCCATTATGGCTATCACAGGCATTGTGATGATGGCTTATGCTGATGGTTTTCATGGGGATTCCTTTATGGGTGTGGCCTTAGCAGTTGGCTCCGCCTCCACTTCTGCTCTCTACAAGGTGAGTGCAGCTGAAAATAACAATTCCCAGAAGATCCTTGACAACCATTAAGACTCCTTTAGTATTGATATGCTTTTCCTGCAAAACCACTCAGGTGCTGTTTAAGATGTTCCTCGGCAGTGCAAATCTGGGCGAGGCTGCACATTTCTTCTCCACCATGGGCTTTTTCAATCTCATCTTCATCTCTTGCGTTCCCCTCATCCTGTACTTCACCAGGGTGGAGCACTGGGGCTCCCTCTCCTCTTTGCCCTGGGGTTACCTCTGCGGGGTGGCCGGCCTTTGGCTAGGTAATGTGAAATTATGGAATTACAGAAACCAATTCTTCAGACCTACTTTAAATATGTGTGTTTGTGTATGTGTGTGTGTGTGTGTGTGTGTGTAAATAATATATAACATCTACAATACTTATTAATGTTCCAGTTTTTTTTATTATTATTATTAAATAAATCTGGTTCTTTTGCGCTTTCTATTCATCTAAAAAAAAAAAAATCCTGAAAAACATGCATCTCGGTTTTCAGAAAAATTATTAAGCAGCACAATTGTTTTCAAGAATGATAATAATAATAACAATAAATGTTTCTTGAGCATCTTTGCATATTACAATGATCTCTGAAGGATCATGTAACACTGAAGACTAGAATAATGGCTTTATAAGATAATTTTATATGATCATTACATTTTAAAATACATAAAAAAATACAATAGTTATTTTAAACTGTAAGGATACATCACAATATTTATATTTTACCGTATCTTTGATCAAAGAAATGCAGCTTTCTTAAGCACGAGACAAAATAATTTTTGAACAATGGTCTATTTGTTACTTGGGTCACACTTTATTTTAAGGTCCAATTCTCGCTATTAACAAACCATTAACTATGACTTTTGCCTCAATAAATTCTTAATTTGCTGCTTATTAATCCTTAGTAAGGTAGTTGTTGAGTTAAGGTATTGGTTGGGGATGTAGAATATGGTCATGCAGACTATGTGCTTTATAAGTATTAATAAACAGCCGATAAATTAATATGATAATTGGTATAATAATGAGAATTGGTCCCTGTACTAAAGTGTTACCATTACTTGTTTAAAAAACAATAGAAAATATGTTTTTGGCACCGTAATGTTGCGCCATCTACACTACTAAATGGCAAATGCTAACCAGCTGGGGAAAAACATTAAATAAATAAAACCTTTAGTTTGTACACAAGTACTGGCGTTAAATCATGCTGACGGTTTACCACTTGATCACTGCTGATTCAGATGTGAGTTAGTGTTGTAATGGATCAAATACAACCCTTAAGTACACTTTCAAGAGTGCTTTAAGTGCTTAGTAAGTGAAAGAAATCAGGTTAGAATCATCAGTTTACACCTCGAAGTAGCATTCCTTAGATATCCAATATGTGCTGCATCAGTCTATGTACAGCATAATAGTAACCGATCCACTTATATTTACTCTATATTTGAGCTGAAGTGGAGCTCTGTATCTTTGGGGTGTTTTAAGGATAATATGATATCCATTCTCTTTTGTCACGGATCCAAATCATGTGACATTCTCTGTGTATTTGGCCACTTAGAGAGGATTGAATGACACAAAATGCTATATGGCCCAACCATAACTTAAAGTTCCTGTTTTTGATGCTCTCTCTCTCTCTCTCTCTCTCTCTCATAGTATTTAACATCCTGGTCAATGTAGGAGTGGTGCTCACGTATCCTATCCTCATATCCATTGGAACGTTACTCAGTGTTCCAGGCAATGCAGGTGTGTGAGTCTACGTTGTAAATCATTTGTACTTGAAAATTATTATAACTGTTTGAAATATGTATATTGTACAGTCATGGCCAAAAATATTGGCACCCTTGGTAAATATGATCAAAGAAGGCTGTGAAAATTCATCTGCATTGTTAATCCTTTTGCTCTTTTATTTAAAAAAAAACACAAAAATGTATCCTTTTATTGGATAATAAAAATTTAAAATGGGGGGAAATATCATTATGAAATAAAGGTTTTTCTCAAATACTCGTTGGACACAATTATTGGCACCCCTAGAAATTCTTATGAGTAAAACATCTCTGAAGTTTATTCCCATTCATATTCACAATTTTGAGCACTCCAGTTTATATACTGTTGAATATAAACATGAAATTATCCAGCCATTGCTTCCTGTTTCACAGAAATATAAAGAGGAGGGAAAACAAAGCCCAAATTCCCTTAATCATCCATCACAATGAGAAAAACCAAAGAATATATTTCTGATGTGCAGCAAAAGATAATTGAGCTTCACAAATTAGTGAAGTGGCTTTAAGAAAAGAGCTAGAGCAGTGAAAATTCCCATGTCCATCAAAAGGAGATTTTTAAGAATTTAATAAAATGTTACAAAACGGAAGAGGAGAGGACGTGTGTCTATATCGTCCTAATGCAATGTGAGAAAGAGAGTTGAGTGGCTAAAGACTCTCAAAAGATTACAGCTGGAGAATTGCAGGTAATAGTTGAGTCTCTGGGTCAGAAAACCTTATAAAAAAGATAGTCAAACCGTACCTACATCAACACATGTTGTTTGAGAGGGTTACAAGAAAAATTCTCCTAGCTCATCCAAAAACAAACTAAAGCATATTCAGTGATCAGACACGACTGGAACTTCAAATGGGACTGGCTTCTATAGTCAGATGAAACTAAAAATGAGCTTTTTAGCAGCAAACACTCAAGATGGGTTTGGTGAACACAGAGATAAAAAGTACCCCATGTGTACAATTAAATATACTGCTTTATTTTTGATGTTGTGGAGCTATATTTCTGCTGGAGGTCCTGGACATCTTGTTTATGACCATGGCATCATGGATTCTATCAAATACCAACAGGTAAGAAATCAGTAAGTGACTGACTCTGTTAGAAATCTTATAATGTACCATGTTTGGATCATCCAACCGTACAATAATCCAAACACAAACCTCAAAAACAACACAGAAATGGGTCACTGAGCTCAAAACCAAGCTTCTGCTTTACCCATTCCAGTCCTCTGACCTGAACCCTACAGAAAATGAGAGGAGTGAACTGAAGAGGAGAAGCTGGGAATCTGAAGGGTCTGGAGTGATTCTGGATGAAGGAATGGTCTCTGATCTCTTGTGAGGTGTCCTCTAACCTCATCAGGCATTATAGGAGAACATTTAGAGCTGTTAACCTGCAAATGAAGGTTTCAAATAAAAGGGTACCGTTAATTGTGGCCTATGTGTATTAGAGAAAAACATTTATTTAATTATATTTATATAAATTTCTCCCCATTTTAAATTCTTATTATACAATGAAAGGATACATTTTTGTGAATTGATCTTTAATAAAAGATCAAAAGTATTAACAATGCAGATTAATTTTCACAGCCTTCTTTGATCATATTTACCAAGGGTGCCAATATTTTTGGCCATGACTGTATATGTGCGTGTGTGTGTGTGTGTGTGTGTGTGTGTGTGTGTGTGTGTGTGTGTGTGTATAATAGTCATGTAGCATGGGTATATTTGTAGCAGTGGCTAACAATACATGTACTGTATGGGTCAAAATCGTAGGTTATTCTTTTATGCCAAAAATCATTACAATATTTAGAAAAGATCATGTTATATTTTGATATTTTGTAATTTTCCTACCATAAATATCTAAAAACTGAATTTTTATTAGTAATATCCATTGCTAAGGACTTAATTTGGACAAATTTAAAGGTGATTTTGAAAAAATTTTGCACCCTCAGATTCCAGAGATTCAAATAGTTGTATCTTGGCCAAATTTTGTCCTATCCTAATAAATCATACAGCAATGGAAAGTTGATTTATTGTTTTGTAAGCCAGGTTAAAGAGATGGGTCTTTAATCTAGTTTAAACTGCAAGAGTGTGTCTGCCTCCCGAACAATGTTAGGTAGGTTATTCCAGAGTTTGGGAGCTAAGTAGGAAAAGGATCTGCCGCCAGTGCAGTGTGGACAGGACCGGGCTAATATGGTCATACTTCCTGGTTCTAGTAAGAACTATTGCTGCTGCATTTTGGACTAACTGGAGTTTGTTTATTAAGCATGCAGAACAACCACCCAATAAAGCATTACAGTAATCTAACCTTGAGGTCATAAATATGGAAAAATCCAGTTTTCAAATGCTAGAAATGTGACTTTCTAATAAAAGATTGCTATCAAATAACACACCTAGGTTCCTAACTGATGACAAAGAACTGACAGAGCAGCCATCAAGTCTTAGGCTTAGTCTTAGGTTCTAGGTTATTACGCACAGAGTTTTTAGGTCCTATAATTAACATCTCCATGTTTTGTCTTTATTTTATTACTAAACTTCATTTTGATTGTCTTCCGGTTCCCGCCTCCTTCTTCCCACGAGAGAACTCTGTTACAGTCACCTTATGAAATGGCTCGTAATTATAGTACACGATCGTTTATTGACGTTAACCTAATGCCAAACAGACAACTTGGATATAATAACTTTAATACAATACGATATTATATTATATTATATTATATTATAGTGTATCATATTATACTTGACATAATAATATATAATATACTTTATATATTTTATATATTATGTTAGGTAGAAACTGTAAGCTTTGGATAAAAGCATCTGCTAAATGCATAAATGTATTTAAATGTATTTATTTATATACATTATAGAAAGAGAGAGAGAGAGAGAGAGAGAGAGAGAGTGACGTTATTTCCGGGTCCAATACAGCTGGTTGTCTTGTACTTCAGAATGTCATTGACAGATTTGTTCTCCCAGTCTTTGAAGCATTTCCTACATTACTTCTTTTTTTGTTGTTGTTGTTGTTGTTGTTCAGTCATTTAATTTAAATTTGTATTTCTATTTTTTCTGCCCTTTTTAATCATTTCATTTATAAATTATAAAAAATAAAGAAAGAAAGAAAGAAAATGAGTCATAAAGTGTTCAATAAAGTACTATCAAATCATAAAGGTATAATCTGCTGATTGTCCTGCAGGTGACTTCATAAATCTGTCTTCTTACGATGCACTTACGGCTTTACGATTACTCGTAGATGTACGATGATTTTCAAGTGCTACTTAAGTCACGACGGTTTTGGGAAACAGACCGTAATATTAAGATCAGTCGTACGATCATTTTTACGAACTTCTTAGGCTTACGAAGCTTTTGGGAAACTCAGCCTTCAAATAAATAAATAAATAAAAAACTAACTAAGAGAGTTTGTTCACTCAAAGCAAACAGCAGCACCATGAAAAAAATGTGGAAAGGTTGCCAAGGGGACAGTAAATGCCTTAAGAGGGTGCTTGTCTTTAAAAACAGTCTTTCAAAGTCAGTTTTTTTAAATTACGTGTGGCTTTTCTTCAGAAACAGACAGAGTGATTCATTTGTGATTTATGCTACAATCCTAATGTTTGCCTGTTTACTGCATTTTAAAGGAGTGTGAAAGTAAATTTATAACCATTTTACATTTTCATAGCCAGTAATGAGGAACCAAAGCTATTAACTTGATTTGATTTTTGTCTTTATGAGCACCAATGTTAATACTTAAAATTCATAGTTATTTTAAAGTCAACAAACAGCCACAGGATTGCAATTACTATTCATTTAAAGATTTCTCCCTATTAAGTAACAGTAACTAATGCTGAACATTTCCTTATTAATGCCATTTATTTGACTGGAGTTAATTGGTTGCTTTGCAAGGGTCAGTAATTCTCTCCCACTGAGATTTTGACAGTATGGGCACAAGGTTACATTTAAATGATAGGTTAAAAAATTAATAAGAGTTTCTAATAAAACACTGTACTGTCAAAAGAAGAAAACTTGCAACTGTTAATTACATTAAATAAGTAATACGGTTTTCACCCAAGCCTGCTTAATCTCTTATTTATGCCTAATTAATTTTATAGTTTGCATTGATTTCTTTTAGTTTTCTAAGCAATTAGCCTGAAAAATTATAAAATGTGAATAAAAATATAAAAATTTGCGATGAGTACAAATCCTCATTACCACAATGCATTTTTTTATAGTAAATTTAATTTTCATATTTTTTTATTATTTAAAATGAGTATGCCATTTAGGATAGATGCTACGGGGAAAGGTCCTTTTTTCCAATTTCTGAAACTTTTTTCAAATCACACAGTGAAACTGCATGAACATTGGTTCGGGGAGTTCAATAGAAACTAAACAATGGCGGAGCGAGCCTAAGGTGAGCAAGCCCACCCAAGCCTGCCAAAATGAGCAGGGAAACGGGCTATATGAGGCTCACTCAGGAAAACTGATTTAATTTTACTAAAGTGACGACGCAAGGTCCTTGAGAATAGCAAGGCAAAGTACACAGTACTCGTTCCTTATCTAAGGGAGCCGAGGTTACATCAGTAACCGAGTACGTTCCCTTTCGATACTACACTTGTATTGCATCAAATGCCGTTTGGGCTAGACGCTATAGACGCTACAGGGACAATATAATCACACCGTGCTATCAGGAAGAATGACAGAGTATTTTATTTCAATTTTATTTCAGATATAGCTTTAGTTATTTTAGTATAGCACGTTAATCTAAATCAACTATCTTCAGTGTGTGTGTGTGTACATACAGAGCTTCAAACTTGGCTCAACCAATCAGAATCAAGGACCGGAACAATCCGTTTTATAATTCTGTATATGAAATGTTTAGTTTATAAAATAGTATATAATTTAGTTTACATTCATTTTATTTCAAACAAAAATTTTGTTTTAGTCTTATTTAACTTTAATACTCCTGACAGGAAACCTTATTGATAGTTTGCCATAATTGTATTATTTTAATAGTAATACATTAAAGAACTTTGCTTATGGGTTTTGAACTAGAAAAAGATGTGTTTCTTTCTCCAGCTATTGATGTACTGAAGCATGAGGTCATCTTCAGCGTGGTGCGTCTGGCTGCCACCTGCATCATCTGCCTGGGCTTCCTGCTGCTGCTGCTCCCTGAGGAGTGGGACACGGTCACCCTGCGCTTCCTCACCACCCTGGCCGACAAGAAGACGGAGGAGCACGGCGAGGAGCTCTCAGAATCCAGCGTCCACACACGCAGCCGGAGTAGAGCCAATGGAGCCGTATCCATTCCCATGGCATGACCTTTGACCTGTGAATGAACAGCCAGCGATCAACACTGATCCTCCCTATGAGTATGTGGCAGTTTGACTCTATTTATATGTTAGAAAGACAAAAGAGAAGTGAAGAGGAAGGATGTTTTTTTCTTTAATAATAATCACAACATCAACCAATCAGAACACAGAAAGTCTCCGAACGATAAGAGCATGCTGTCCTGCTCTTTAATAGAGTGTTCTGAGAAGAGTGTCCCATTAAAACAGGGATATTTACTGACAGTATTTTATTTTATTTTTTATTTACAGAAGGGATCTAGCATTCTCTTCCCTGCAATCTCTATGGGAAGATACGCATCCATTCCATAGAAATGGAATTTCTGACTTTTGTCTCCCGAATGCACGACAAACCCTGCACCCCTGAAGCCCTCCGCTAGCCCCTTACCATGGAATGTATTCTGTGAATATAGACTCTGTCAGGGCCAGTTCGGCTCACTGTACACATGAATGCATTCAGAGATTGGATATGTATGTATATGATTATTTGCATTGTACGTAGTAGTATGTAGGAGAAATATATTATGCTTTAATGAATAAGCCTTTCTTTTCTTTTTATAATAAAAGACCAAAATAAAGATCTGCTTTGAAAAACGCTTGTTATTTAATTGTTCAACACCTGAAGTGTAGTGCTACAATCATGTTCTGGAAGAAAACAAAAAGATTTTTTCATTACTCAAAAGAGTGCTGACATGAGCTTTGAGATTCTTTAGTGATCTTATATATATTTAAAAAAAAATGCTTGATTCTTGGTGAAGAGTCACAATCCTGAAGATATCCACCAAGAATTCAGACAGAAATGGGAACACATGCTATGATACTCTGTACTCATCTATACTTTCAAACAACATATATGTGTGTTTCTGAATATTTTACAAAAAAATAATTAAAAAGAATTCCGCAAGGATGGATTAAAATGATTTAAAGCTACCGTAAAGACTTTCACACTGTTTCACACTGGAGTAACTTTGCAGCACAAAAATAAATAACATTTTAAAAATATGAATTAAACAAAACAATAGTAATAATAATTGTGATTTTTTTTTTTTTTATCTCACAATGCAGACTTTTAAAAAAAAGTGAATTTACTGAGAGAGTATTTCATGTAGTTTTGTGGGGAAAAAAGTCTTGATTGATATACAAACTTCAATTTCTGATTGTTATTTTTATTTTTTTATTGTGAAAACTCACACTTGCAAGTTATAAAGGTGATTCTGAGGAAACAAATAAGACTATTTCCTTAAAATTGCTATTTTATACAGTATCTAGAAATTCTGACATTATTTCTCAGAATTGCATATATCTTGCTAAATTCTGTTCAGTCATTATGCAGAATCTCCAATTTTTGTTTGACAAACAAACCAGACAGGACAGTAGATGAACGGTGGACTTGAACTTGAAAAAATTGTGTTTATTGACTTCTTGTATTACCCGAGTTCAAGCGGCATGTCAAGTTTTGTCAGTTTTATTTTATATCATGAATCTAGTTTTCTGAGTGCTATAGACTGAAGAATCAGTTTATGAGTGATATCAGCAGTTTTTTCCATCATATTTTCTAATCACAAGGAAACTGAAAAAGACAGGAAAGTGGAGGAGGAATGGTGTCTGTAAATGACACACAACGTGTAAATGACATTTGAACCTGCATCCCATGGGCATAAATGCTCTACAGGTTTTATGACCATGATACACACCAAAAGACAAAAACAGAACCCTTCATTCCCTCATTTCTCCCTGTAATAAACACACTAGGACACCTCCACAGTCCCGTGACAGCCGCTCTGTGTGAATGCATATAACGACCTTGCTTTCTTGGAAATGTAATGAGATATTAGCTGAGTGGACAGTCTGAACATCTTCAGTCCTCTGGAGAAGTCCATTAAAGCAAATGAAGCACAGAAAAGGAAGTGAGGGGTAACAGAAGGGGAGGTATAAAGAGCTCAGAGGAAGTTTTAAATCTACTTTATGGGGTTCAGTTCCTTCACCCTGGGAGGTGGCAGCAGATAGATATACAGTCATTTTTTATGGCCTATTAAAAAGTTTGGGGTCAGTAAGATTTTTTTATGTTTTCACAAAGGCTGTGCGTGTATATGGAGAAAAATATTGTAAAAACAATAATTATGGTAAATTATTACCATATATATATATATATATATATATATATATATATATATAATTTATAACTATAATTGTGCTTATTTTTCAGCATTTCTATTATAAAATAATTCTAATATTTGGTGCTCATGAAAACATTTCTTATTATTATCAATGAAAAAATAAAGCTGTGCTGATATTAATTAATTAATTTGTGAAAAAAAAATGTGATAAGCTTTTCTTTATTCTTTAATTTATTGATTATTTTATGATATTTAAATGCACACACAAACACACACATATACTGCATGCATGTTAAATGGTATTACTTCTAAATGGGTAATGTTACAGTAATTCATAATATTCATAATACAAAAATAAAATATTATCATGAAAAAATACACTGGCCAAAAGTATATATTGATTTGGTCATATATGTTTGTCACCTTTGTATACACTCAAATATATCAGCTAGATCAAAAGAAGAAAACAATTTGATAGATAATTTGATTACACAATTGACTTTTTTGGTATATATACTGAATATACTGATAATGGTATAACATAAAACAAAGCTTTCTAAGAAAACCTTTTTCTTTTCATCATTCATACATTCAGAAGTTGTAGCAAGCAGTTTTTCTTTATTTAAAAGAAAAAAAAATACAATGAATGTGCATAATTACATTGCAGTGTAATAATTGCAACCCAGCTAGGTTCAAGTTATACCTGCTGTAATCAGACAAACAGAAAACTGTCACTAATTCTGTCAGTCATCAAGCTTGGCTCCCTGAGCAGTCGTATGCCTGAGCAATCAGTGGAGAGACGGGCTTCTCACCGCCGTCCAAGCATTAACACACAGATATAAAGTAACCTGTGGGGACAGTCACCATGGAAACTTGCCTCATTACGCCAAAACCAAGAAATATAAAGCGAGAGAGGGGGGCACGCACCTGCCATTTCAACACAACTTTGCAGGAGTTTCATTTTGTACAGTTAAGCAGAACTAAGGGGGAATGATCTTTGTTTAGGTTAAGTCAAAATGTAACCGAACAATTTAACTGGATTGGATGCAAGTGGACATTTTTGAAGAGTAGATACCCTCATCTTCAGTATTACATATTTAACCAGATGTATGGACCCCTGGATACAACATTCAGATGGAGTGAGTAGTTAGGCATGGACTATACCCTGGCAAGTAGGACAAGAAATGGAGTTTAATGCAGTTCCTTTGGGAACCTATTTTGATATATAACTTACCTTGTCTGGGAGAATAAATGTACCATGGGGAACACCAACTCCAGGCCAAAGATTTGTCAAGTCGCACCATCTCACAGTCAACCAATGGAGGATGAGCCTTCACTGTTTCCAACCTCACCATGGATGCTTACTGCTGTTAAAGGTGCAGAGATGCAAGAGAAAGGGATTGTGGGACAGAAGAAGACCAACTATCTCCCTCCTTTGACAGGAAGACATAAAAAACCTAATTCTGTTCAGTTAGAACTAGGTGAGTAATGTAATCATTTACATTTGGCACTAATTATTAACAATATTATTATATGTCCGTGCATTTTGCTGCACAACACCACAGTTAATGTTTATGACTTTTAAGATCAGATTTAAACCCATTTTGATTTCTGAATTTCAGCAAAATAAAGGACCGACTGTCAAATCTACTTATGACATTGCTAAAAGAATGTTCAGACAAAATTATAATAGAGTGCACAAAAGTCTTATCTAATTGAAGTGAATGCATAGACTATAACGCTGAATTCAGGATAGCATGCTATTATGTGTTAACTTGCGAGTAAGAATAATGGCTATATGCAATTCTGAATTCTTCCTGGGTAAGCCATTTTAACAGGCCTGACAGAGCAACATTGTCTCGACCAATGATGTGGGTTTAGGGTGGGACTCTCATTTTGTTTGACCAATAGCAGATAAGAGAATATTTCAGGAAATCTGTTTAAGTTAGATTTTTACCATGCAGTTAATTTTGGTGCTATAATGGAGTAAACACTATACACTTCAGCTTTTTGTTTTTACTATAATATTTTTTTAACAACATAGCATGATCATGGGCCTTGACTTTTATTATTTTATTCATGCTTGTGTTATGTATTAAGCTTATGTCGTGTCACCAACAGGATCTCAGTGTCTGTGATAAAACTGGTCACAGCATTATTAAGTCTCATCCACCATAACCAGAAGGTCTGAACATACTGTATAGTTACTTTCAAGTAACTCATTCATTTACATTTAATTCTAATTACGAGCATTCAACTCACAGGGAAGGCAACCAACAACCCTTGCTATAGGGGCTGATCTGAATCCTTCATGCAAGACATACAAAACTGAGTCTGAGGTCTTTCAATATGTTCTTTCATTTTCACTAAATTGTTTGACAGAATTGATCATTTTAAAGTCGATTTTAAAGAGGGTAAATCTGAGAATAGCTAATACCGCTCCTTTTAATGAACATCATACATTTTGTCCTTGTCAGGACAGGGAATGGAGAGATGGGCCTGTCCGCTGCTATTCCAATTCCAGCCTGGGAGGGCGCTGTGGCTCCAGCAAAACACTACGGGTATATGTTCAAAAAATTGAAACATTCTTGAAACCAAACACATTCTTAAGATAAACAACTTGCTTGAACCTTCACAAAGTTACAGATCAATTTATTGATGCGATAGAGTTGTATAGTTTGAAGATGCATGTATCTCAAGGAATATGTCAGGTAACTGTGATTTTTCCAAGTAAGACATGTTCCTGGATCAACATTACTGTCCAAAAATAGAGACTTGACCCAATCCCTACCCCAAAACCAAACCCTGCCCATAAGTTATTCCTAAAATCAGTGTGAAATGATAGCTGATTAACAAGGGTGTAGAAGCACCTAACCCTGATCGTAAACCTAAAACAGATATTTCCTGAAAAGTTTTCCCTCAATTCTGATTGGTTGATTGGAATGTTGTTCCAGGATAAACAAGGATGTTGATCCAGGAACAGGTTGTACTTGGTGAAATCACGCTCACCAAATATCTCAACTCTGGCCCTCAAGATCCACTTTAATGCAGTGTTTAGCTCCAAACTTGATCAAACTCGCCTACCTTTAACTTTCAAGCAGTCCTGAAGACAGGGATTGGTTTGTTCATGTGTTGGATTAGGATTGGAACTAAACTCTGCAGGAAAGTGGAGAGCCAGAGTTCAGAGCCCCTGATTAACAGCCAGCTGGTTAATATTGAAAATACATCAGGACCCCTATGCAGAATATTCTCAAAGTACTGAAGCACACTGAAAAACATTGGTGTAATTGAAACACTGATATTTATCTTGCATTTTGTATAGCAAAGCATGCAAATAGTGGTGCAGTCACATAAAGAGGGGGTCTCGGTCAACTCAGGAACTGAGTTTGTGATGGTGTTTCGAGTTTAAAAGATGTATATAAAGAGGGAGAAGAGTGACAGCTGGTGAGCAGTGTGGTCCCACTAGATCTGATTACTTTGTTGTTGGAGTGGAAAGTATGCAGGGGTGCAGCCGTGTTACCTTCTCTGGGATCCATCATCATGGTACAGGGGACCAGGAGCAGATCCCTTCTCCACACTCTGGAAATCCCATGCACTGGGAGAGATCTTGCACCATCAACCAATTTACTTTCATTCTCAACTACCCTTTCCAGTTGATTTTAATTGTATATTTGTGTCACTGAAGCCATGTCTCAGTCTCTCAATCTCTAAACCAAAGGTTTGCCACTTTCTACCGAGGTTTTCATAAATGCTTGAAGTGTCATGACAAGATTTAAGCAACTACTTACAAATGCCACTTGGAATTACATTAATACATTGAGGCTATTCTTAGATGGATCACTCAAGCATTCTTGACCTTCGCAGGGACAGATGAAAGGTCTCCTGCTGGCACAGATGATGCACAGTCGCCAAGCAACAAAGAGGCGGGAAGCTCAGCAGAGGTGCTTTAGGAAAAGTGGAGGGAAACAGAAGAGGGTGTACACTGTACATTTCTTGTCGTGAGTCCCTTAGTTCAATCGTTTTACCAATTGTTGAATTGCCCAAATGGACCTTTCCATTTTGGTTGAGTACTTAACATCACTGAAGTCTTGTCTTATGTAACAGTGGAAGGAGGACAGAGGGCTTGTCTTGTCTCCAGGCCAATACAACGAAACATCTTCTGGGATAAGTCTGAAGGACAGATTCTGGATGTAAGGGAGCTGTTGCAGCCAAGTCGACAGGTGACAGACCCAAATGTGAGAGACACAATGAGTGGCAAATCACTAAAGGAAAAATGGAATTAAAAGACCAGAAATGTAGAGGCCTGCAGGGGAAGGAATGTTGTCTGAATTCTCCAAGACGCAGAACAAATCTGGACAGTTGTGACAAGAACTTTGCAAAGGAATTGCAATACAAACATGATGCTACTTTGGTATAGTTAAAACAAGTATGGACATTACTCTGGTTCCTCCATGAAAACAGATCTACGGGAAGAATGGGAAATTACCAAGAGACTTTTACAGGCAGACTCCGAAAAGCACAGTTAGTCTGAGAGGATGCAACGCAAGTGTACATGAAGGAATGTTTAAATCTAATTTGTAATGCATCTGTGGTATGTTGTCTATTACTCAGACAACGTTAACTCATCCTTCGGTTCATAAATGATAGGGAAATATGATTACAGTCGAACACTTCTAGCAAGCAAGCAGGCCATACCGGTTTATAATTCCTGTGGATTCTGCAGAATTCAAGTGCAGGTCAACAGTGCTCTACAGATACACATTAATCGTTACATTTCCAGCCAGGTGTAAATTGGAGGAGTTTAATCTGGAATGAGAGCGTAACCAGGGCTGCTGAAGCAAAGGTTGCAACATCATTACCGATTTTACAAATGTGCTTGTCCTGTGATGCTTGAGCCTATTTGAGCATCTCAGACTGCAGGGAAACACCAGTCCATCGCAGGGCTAACAAACACTCACACATGAGCGGCAGTTTATTGATTCCAATTCACCGGTCTGACATGTATTTGGATTGTAGAGGAATCTGGAGCACCTGGAGGAAACCAACATGGGGAGGAAAAACTCGACACACAATATCCTGTCGACTCAAAAGAGACTCAAACTTGGAGACCTTCTAGTTGTGAGAAGGCAATACAACAATCCCAAGAATCCCAGTTTAAGTCATTAGATCATACACCCCCTGCAACCAAAATGACATAACCTATCTCCTCCCATTACTTTGTCCAATATAAAAAGGTGTTCCATGTAATTTTTATAAGTGTATAAAAATGAAAATTTGCTTAATATTTACTCAGCCCAAACATGATGTACGTAGAGGGGTTTCTTTATCAAAACAGTTAGAAATTTTTTTTACATCACTTGCCCACCACTGGATTCTCAGTCTAACCTAAAATCCTAAGCAATTTTTTTCATCTTTGGGTTAACTATCCAGACAGATATGTAAAAGTCTTTCCACGATGCTTTTTTTTCCCCAGCCTAAAAACAGGAGGATATATTATATATATATAGAGAGAGAGAGAGAGAGAGAGATATATATATATATATATATATATATATATATATATATATATATATATATATATCTCCTGGTTTTATATATATATATATATATATAAAACCATTATGAAAAACAAAAGCTGAATTGGTTAACTTGTGAAAACGTAATATAAATAAACTTTACACTGGCATAAAACAAATGTTACACATTATGTAGTATTATGATTATGCAAAACAAATGGTGTCTAAAGACCTTAGTCAGAACATGTAAATCATTATGCTACATTTGCGATTTGACTGTAAAACAGGAGTAGATGTAGTCTGAGGACTAATAACGATCTTGTCATGTGAACTGGTCTTGTGCAGTTATGATGTTAAAATAAATACTCTGGTGGTTTTGAGTGCAGCTGCCTCCTCTTGACAACAAAACATTATTTTAACAGATATACATTAGTGTACTTGTACATAAAAATGAACATCCATGGATAAACAAGTACCTCTGATGCTATAAATAACTAAAGCGTCTACATATATCTGAGCACAGCTAATGTCAAACTTTGCCACTTTTGCTGCGATAAACTTTTTTTTTCTACTGGAGTGAGCATGGTTTAAAGGTCAAGTTTGTAATCACTGCACTACTAGCAGCATCAAAAGAAAATTAAAAAATGATGTTGCAAACAAGCTCCAAACAATTCCCCGGCCACTATTGTAGAGCCAAACATGTGGCTCTGCTTGACTGCCGCATACATTACACACATAACCTGAAATCACACAATTAAAATCAAATGGAAACCATTACATTACAAATTCAGAACCCCCAATTTCTCCTTTCAGAAAGAACAAGCTACAACATTTGCTTAAAAATCAAATAATTTATTTATAATTTTTAAACCAGGTCTTGTTGTCCACTTGAAAACAAAGAAACTTTTGCAAGACATTTTGTCACGGGTCAAAATGGGAGAAAGACGGGTGGAGAAAATTTGAATCAACATGCAAACAGTCGCTCTTTCCCCAACAAAATGGATCCATGTTTGTGGAGCCAGAAGCCAGTCAGATTAGTGTCCACATCATCTGAATATGAGATCTTACCCAGCTAGAACCTGCCAGCTGTTCGGTCTAAAGCTGTTAAATGGCCAAAACATTAAATGGACAGCTTACGCTAATGTAATCCATAAAAGTCAGATATTGGCAGTGCAAAAAAAAAATCATCGTGCCAACCACAATTTTAAACAATAAGTATTCATCCAAGCATTAAATGGTGAGGATCGCCAGACAGAAATGCATTTCTGTCCGTCAAGGTTGGCACCTTGTGAAAGGTTTTGAATTTTATTAACAGGATAGTTCACCAAAAAAAAAGAAAACTGCCATAATTTACTCACCCCAATGCAGTTCTGAACCTGTACGACTTTCTTCTTTCAGCAGAACATTAATTAAAAAACATATTTTGAAGGACGATAACTGCTTTTGTCCAATACAATAAAACTCAGTGGGATCCAATGTTGTTTCGAACCCAAGCGACTTTTAACTCTATGGACAAACAAACCTGATTCATAAAAATTATTCTAATGAAAAAACAAAGTGCACAGGTTTGGAACAATATGAGGGAGAGTAAATGATAGGAATCTAAACTATCCTTTGATTTCTGTTTAGATGAAAACTACTCGAAGGCTCTCAAATTTCCATTTTAACATCGACTGTCCACAAATCAAAAGGAATAAAGTCCTTACAAAGACAAGTTGGCTGTTGATAACCACTGGGACCTTGAAAGCAGCCCCTGACAAGTGAAAGGAGAATTGAACACAAACCAAACACCTGAGCCTTACTGACAGACAGCACACGGTCTGATGCGTCAAGGGATTACTGGGACATTACATTTCTGGGAGATGTACTATAATTTGGGCCTAAAAAATCTAACTAACAAAAAAAATGATGCAGAAATTCCACTTCCCATAAATCCATCAGCAAATATAGTTCTTAAGCGCAAATTTATAAAGCAACCCATCAATATTCTCAACAACTGAGAGCAGCAGCTCTATGGGGAACTTTTCCAATGGCAATCAAAAACGACAAATCAAACTTCCATATGTACATTTAGCAAAGCAAAAAAACTTGTTTCCCACTCCAAACTTGAAAAAACAAAAAGGTTTTCTTCCAAGAACAACTCATGAGCCAGCAGCAAAGCAAAATGGGGGTCTATTGGCAATGACATAGAAACACTTACATACAAACGTGGTTGTTAAACACAAACCCATAAAATCGCTAACCTCCGGAAACCTCCTCCGTTAAATTTTAAAACACTATAAACAATGTAATCTTGCATATAAATCAATCGGTTTCATGACTTTAAAGCAACTATTTGCATGAGTCCATTCATCAAACTGAGCTGGTGAGATCTGTATTCTGCTCTTACTGGTCCACTAACACAGTGGCGGACAAGGGAATTACATCCCATCTAATCAGTGCAAAAATGAGAAGTGCGTCCGTTTGAGGTTCATTTGTCTAGGTCAGCACATCTGAATATCCAAACATAGTCTCAGGCATCGAAAGAGAGAATCTATGATGATGACGATGACTCTGCGGGAAAAAAACAGGGAATACTCTTCTTTTAGGCCCATTTAGTAACTAATTTAGTTGTACAAAACACTCATGAAGAAGCATGGAGATTTCTGTCAGGATCACGAGTCACATAAACCAATATGGCATA
This sequence comes from Carassius gibelio, assembly GCF_023724105.1. Taxonomy (NCBI): domain Eukaryota; kingdom Metazoa; phylum Chordata; class Actinopteri; order Cypriniformes; family Cyprinidae; genus Carassius; species Carassius gibelio. Next base: position 9,015,337 of record NC_068412.1, on the reverse strand, counting down.
ATGTGAGCTAACAAGACCAACTTAAAAGAGCAGAGGTGCCTTCTGCACTGCTCCGCAGCATTCAGGTTAAAGTGTTTCTGAATCGGTTTATGTTAGTTTGTTAAAGATCAAACTTCTAAAGTGGACAAAGCTCTAATCAGTGTTCTCCATAAACATAAAATGAAACATAAAATAAACCACAGACCCCCGCACGCGCAAAAAAAAAAAAAAGCATCAGGCTACAAAACAATTGCATCCTGCAATGCTCCCATGCATCCTCTTTTAGGAAAAAAAAATGGTAAAACTAAAATTTTAGTAGTTGAGTCGGTTTAAACATTTCCATCCTTCGGTTCGTGATTGTTCGTAAAAAAAAAAAAAAAAACTGAGGTGTGGCATATTATTTACTTTCGGCATGATACTTTTAGCCGATGCCGTCCCCATGTTCGGCCCAGCTCATCTCCACAGCCCGACACATTCACGGAGGTCTTACGTCACGCTATTGACACCTGAGCATAGAAACCACCACGTCAGTGTCACATTAGTACCCGACTTTTTGTTTTTCTTTTTTGCAATAACCTCTCTTTCTGTCGCACAAAAAGTTCTTAAAACACTTTATTATGATTGGTTGAATTTTCCCTCAGAGTTTGCCCTTTGTGGCCCGGCAGAGGTCGAGTGTCTTTCTATTGATGGGAGGTCAGGTGATCTGAGCCAGAGGACTGAGGCGGAGGAAGAGGAGGCCAGAGGGTGGAGAAAGAGTTGAGGGACCCCGTAGTTTGATTTAGCGAAGCCAGAGTTTGAGCCGAAGTGCGTCCACTCCGTTTAAATAATATCTAAACAGCCGCTTGTCCCTGACAAAGCCCAGGTTCTCATAAAGTTTCAGGGCTGATTTGTTGGTGATTTCCGTCTCTAGCACCACCTACGGATAAGAACAAAGCATGAAGACATAATGGGCATAGTACAGGTTTTGAAATACACGCTTACAAGTAAAACCTAGATGAGGGAAGAAAGATGTTGTGGCATATTTGGAATGACACACTACCACATACTCTCAGTTGATACATAGCATGTGTATTTTCTTTACCCTATATACATATATATATATATATATTTTTGCTTTTAAAATGTAATTCATTCCAGTGATGACAAAGCTGAATTTTCAGCATCATTCCTTCAGTCTTCAGTGTCACATAATCCATGAAAAAGCCATGCTTCTTAGTCAAGCGTGTAGTATGAAGTATGTAGTAGTTTCCTTCCAAACAAACCCATAGTGTGAAATCTCTTAAGATGAATCTCTTACCTCATCACAGTCCCCTTCCACCATAGCATAAATGGCCTTTTTCACAAGGTTGGTGCCTAACAGAGAATAGGCACAATAATTCATAACACATCCAAAGTATAATAAATACCTGAAGAACATGGTAAATAATACAATATGTAAAAATAAACATGATTAGGCTCCTTCGACAGAGCATGGCAAACCCTTGATTCATAGCCGTTCACAGACACTAAATGTATCCATGAGCTGACACTGAAGCAGATGTGTGTCCTATAAAAAGATCTGTTCCTGTTGCCATTCTGAGATGAGGGGCTACAACGCTAGCACGGCTCTTACCGATGCCTTTCCTGCGAAATTTGGAGTCCACAGCGAGCATGGCAATGTATCCGCGACGGAACATCTTCTTATGCATGTCTAGCTTACACACAATGGCACCGACACAGTCCTTCTCCACCATCGCCTGTGACACATCACAGAAAGACCCTGCAATTACTCTTGTGGGCTGTCAACTTGGAGCAAAACAATGACAAATATCTCTATTATTAGCCTCAATCTGTGATAATTACACAACCCTGACCTTGTTGTGTTCGGAAAGATATAAATACTCTTTAACACCCCTGAATGTGTCACAGTTCAGGCACAGTCACTACAGTGGTACATTTTTTTAATAAGGCCATAGTAACCACAGGTAAAACCATGATATGGCCTGCTCCTCATTTGCATGGTTAGATTTATGCAACTATGGTTTCTCTGAAACAAACTATGGTTTTGGTTCAACTACAATGATTTCCGTCAATGTATTTTAAAAAAAATACTCTCACAAAATTATGCAATGCAGAAATACTATAGTACTAAATGTTTAACCTACCACAGTATTGGTCCAAAATGCATGATACACTTAAAGGGGGGGTGAAATGCTATTTCATGCATACTGAGTTTTTTACACTGTTAAAGAGTTGGATTCCCATGCTAAACATGGACAAAGTTTCAAAAATTAAGTTGTACGTTTGAAGGAGTATTTCTGTTCCAAAAATACTACTTCCGGTTTGTCACAAGTTTCAGAAAGTTTTTTTCGAGTATGGGTCTGTGTGACGTTAGATGGAGCGGAATTTCCTTATATGGGTCCTAAGGCACTTCTGCCGGAAGAGCGCGCGCTCCCGTATAGCGAGGCTGAGCACAAACATTTCACTGATCAGAGCGAGAGCGTTGTGAAATGTCACAAAAGAAGTGTTTTTGGTTGTCAGGGCAAGACAACCCTGCACAGATTACCAAAAGAGAAACAGCATTAAGGGACCAGTGGATGGAGTTTATTTTTACAGAGCATCAACGGAGTTGTGAAAGTGTTTGTGTTTGTTCCCTGCATTTCGAAGATGCTTGTTTTACAAACAAGGCCCAGTTTGACGCCGGATTTGCATATTGTTTATTTCTTAAGGATAATGCAATCCCAAAAAAAAAGGGTCACGATCGTGTGTTGGAACCGCATGCGCTGAGTAAAACTGCTTCAAATATCTCTGTGTTGTTAACTTAGCTATCGGTGCGTGAGCACATCAAGTAAACAACATGCGATGTTGTCATCAAACTGCACTTTCCACATGTACAGCTTAAAAAAAAAAAAAAAAAAAAGACGACAAAGTGGAACTTAGTCATTTTCCAAAACCGCTAAGCAAATATATACAGTTTCAGTACATACCACATAGAGACTGATTGCTGATGCTGCTCTTGTTAAAAATTTCAGCCTCTGGATCTGATTCTGGATCATAAATATATGCTGAATCTGACTGTTAGCCATGGTTTGTTTTGGTTGGTTTTGTCCTCACGGTGTCACAGCTTCCAAACGCTCTCAACGCAAAAGCCTACCAGCTCTCGTGATTCTTTAGCTCCGCCCACACGTCACGCCTCCAGACGCTCGTGTTTTTCCGGGAAAAATCGGTACAGACTATCTTTCTCTTATGAATATAATAAAACTAAAGACTTTTTGGAGTTATGAAGGATGCAGTACTACTCTATAGGTACTCAATATCAACAGGATATTGAGTGAAAACGAGCATCCCCCCCCCCCTTTAAAACAACAACACAGGAGTACTATGACACTTGTTGGTAGTCATCTGTTCCCAAAAAGTTCCTCAGCCCCAACAGATTAATATCATACATTTTAGCAAGAGATACAATAAAATAATATTTAGTGTTACTATAGTAGAATCCTAGTAAATATTTGAAAGGTACATTTAACATGGACTAAATCCGTTATTTTAAACAATATGACATTTGGAAAAAAAAAACATATCAAATACAATTAACAAACAGTATAAGGTGTGTTTTGGACACGGTTATTCAGGACATGTTTTTGAGCCACCGCAAGCAGCAAAATGTACATTTCTACAGTTACCATGACTGTTTATTACAGATACGGTAACATCATCATGCCCTGTTTTGGACACATACCATGGTAATATCATGATGTATATTGGAGTATCACTTAAATATGAGATATACCAAGATGTTAATTAATCAGTCAAATGTTACGCATCACTAGACCATGATTTTACATCACTGTACCACGGTCATGTTATCATTTTGATTATAAAAGCGATTATGCTGGAGACTCTAATATTGATGAAACATAATGACAGGTTAAGGACTGACTTTTGGTGCTTGTCAGTAAGTAAATCTATACTTTCTCATAACAGTTTGTTTAGTATGAACCATAATTTACAGTAAAAACGGTACATTTTCAGAAGTGGTTAATGTGCTTAAATACTAGGAGTAAAGGCAGGCCATCATTAAAATCATTTTGAATTCTTTTCTGGCTACACTTACTATAGTAACATGGTTATTTTAGTCAAGGTAACATGGCATGTGTCCAAAAAAAAAAAAAAACAATACTAATACCATCCTAATCTCGGCTGCACAGCTTATACAATATCCTCAATCAGCAATATCTTATACATCTTTTACACAGGGATGTTAGCTGTTTTGTTATATCAGAGATGTCTCTGAAGGCTTTGATCAAGAAGAACCGAATGACAGGATACATACCAGAAAGCAGAGCTGAGGCCAGTTGTGAATAAAGTACCTATAGGTGTATATGGAGTAGGGCTCAGATAAGTCTTTAGTTATAAGTCGGATGATATCAGGCATCTGGAGCTCAGACTCGTATCTCACGTATCGGATGGAGTCGTCGTGCTCCTCCAACGTTAGCCTGGACATCCCCGCCGCCGGAGCGCTGTCAGCGGCCGCCTGCTCTACTCGAGCGCGCTGCGGGCTTGGGCCTGACTCAGCCCCGTCCATCAGCGCTGCCGTAGCCGCCGAACCAGTCCTGCTACTTACATCGTTGTCCAGTCGACACGAGCTGCTCTCCGTTATCGCCATGCTATCATTGCAGTTTATCCCGTTGTTCGGTGGCGACTGGCTCTGCGATATATCACTGCATCGTTTATTTCTCGTGAAATTGTTGTTGTCCGTGTGATCACTCGGTGTCTCGCCGCCGAAGAGATCGGAAGCGGCGTTTTGATTGTCGGACGGCCGGTGTTGTTGGACGTGGTTCTGGAGGTGAGTGTGGTGGCACTGGACCCCGTTCAGCTGGGCTGTGTGGAACTGGGCGGCTGATGCATTAGGATGCACGTTGTTCTGGTTGGATTTGACTATCGCCTTATAGTCGCTGGCGTGCTGGTGTCCCGGGCCGGGGCTGATGATGTCCCGTCCGTCATCGGTGCACCCGTCCACGGGCAGTGCTGAGATCTCGCTCGGGGATGAAGGCAGTGCATTAGGCCCAGGCGGCACTTCAGCCATTCCACAGCATACAGTTACTATGTTGACAGAAAAACGGGGTCGGAATCAGCCTCTCACAGCGAACGACGGCAAACACAGACGTGCGTCCGGCTGCTGGTACCCGATAAATGTAAAAATAACGTAAAGTTCGTGGACTATCTCGTGTCTGTCCCTGCCATTACTCAATTCACTCCACACTGGCCTGTTATCTGCCGTAAAGCAGCCTGGATGATTTACGACACTATGGTCGGCGTGTGCACTAAAGGATGCTGGGAAAATGAGTTTTTTAATATGATACGAATCAGTTAGACTTCCTGCATCACTTTTCACACAAATTAAAGGCGCATTGTTTATTTATTTGTTTGTATATGTATTCCTTCATTTATTTGTTTGTTTGTTCTTTTAGGCCAACATTTACATAAAAAAATGAAAAAGAAAGAAAGTTCTAAAAAGAGCCACTAGATGGACCCATACATCAAATTATGCGGGACTTTGCCCCAGGGCACATCGTGGGTGATCATTAATGTAGAGTGTGCTCTCTTTAAAATTACTTTATATACTAGGCTACAGAAAAATTGTCTTTATGAAATAATACTCTTTAATAACTAGCATGTTGAAGTAGTAGTGTCGTCTGTTCAGTAGAACAATTCAGTAGATAAAGGTAGGTAAAAATAACTTTGAATACAAATTTAGACTACCCGATTTATTTTTTAATTACCGTTCAAAAATCCTCAAGAAGAAGAAACAGATTTTAATGGCAGCCAATGTTTTCAGAGTTGAGATAATATTATATTTGACCATGTCATTTTTTACTATGTTTGAGAATATTTTTTTTAGTAAACTGTTGTAAGTTTTCATTGTTTTTACCTGTTAGTTTTTATGTGTTCATGTAGTTTGTTTATTTGTCTGTTTCTTTATTTAACAAATAAAATTAAACCATAAATCAGTGTGTAAATTTTTTTTAAACATTTTTTTATATTTTGGTCTTAGTTAACCCTAATTCCAACATGACAAAACATCTATTAGATCAAAATGTTCTCAATCTCTCAGCTATATATTTAAATCAAAATTAGTAATTTAATTATTACAATTAAAAAATACAGGTGCATCTCAATAAATTAGAATGTCTTGGAAAAGTTCATTTATTTCAGTAATTCAACTCAAATTGTGAAACTTTTATAGTGATTTCTTCATCTGTGTTGGAAGACTTTTTTTTTCAATACAATTAATATCCAATAGGACACAAGATTGAAATAATTAGAAAAAAAGATTTAGATTATTTTATGATTCCTAATTATTGTAAAAAAAGTCCAACACTCCTGAACACATTGTTTTAGAAATACTGTATGCTGGGAATGGCCCAATTGACTCCAGGTCAGGAGCCAGTCAGACTAAAGCTCTTTCAATACAGACGCACAGAGCAAAAGAAGAGGACCTTATTGGAGACCGGCTTCAGCCGTAATATTGATCATGCTCAGTGTTCAAAGGAGGAAATCCTTGTGAGAATGCAGCCCTGGCTTGTTCTTACAGAGCAATCATTAGACGTGGCAGACGATTCTTCTCTCAGACAATGGTTTGCTTCAGTGGAGAGCTCTTACGTGGCTCCAGCTGAACCATCATCATCATCTTGCTCCATGGGAATTCACAGCCGTAACTGACAGCCAAATGCAACTCAGCGGCTATTTATACTTATGAATAAATGGCTTTCTGTCCAATGTATAAGGTGACACACAATTTATGCACCTGGTTAGGTTTATAACATTTAACTAGGCAGATACATCCTACAACATCATAGACTGCATAATTGATTTCCTATTCTAACAAAAAAAGACCAGAAGCAAAGGGTCCTTTAGTTGCGAGTTGGATGATTGGTATTTTTAAGTCTCCATTAACTGTTTTTGTCGGCCAGGAGAGAGACCGAGACAAGCTTAAGTGGGACCTCTATGGGTCACTTTGGAAACTAATTAAGAACCTCTTTGGATACCAGTCTGGTATTTCTCCTCAACAATTGCCTTCTCTCCCATCAGAATACACTCTTTTCAGCCTCACCAAACAAGCACAGGGCCAAAGTCCTCTTGTGAGTGAGCTCAAGGAGCCTCTATATAAACCAGCTGAACAGCTAATAGAGGAAACCAAAGCCTGAACCCCAGTAAACACTCGGGCCCATTCTGAAGCAAAATGAAAGAACTGTTAATTGAATTTTAATTCTTCATTACTTCTTATTAGTGAAAATGAAAGAACATTTGACTCAAAATGGTGCAGATAAAAACTTTTCTTGTGTTGTATAAAAGCTAGTTAATTGCTAAATACATATTTATGACTGGAATATAGTAATATTACATAATAAATGTCTATCAGGTTCTCTGACCAGTCATTCATTATATATCAGCCCATCTTCAGCTAAATAAAGGAGTCGTGTGCATTCAAGAAACATTCTGAGACACTGATGATCTCATATTTTGACAGAAAAAATACATTGACATGTGAAAGTCAGACTGTAAATGGAAGTCAACAGCAGCATTTTCATATGTGCCTGATCCTTGTTTAATATCTACAATGATTTATGGAGGTTATATGTGCATTAATGAGATGCCGTCACAGAACCATGAATCCAGAGGCGTCACCTGTGGAGTTCCAGATGGAATATTCTGAAGAGACCAGCTCTCGTGCTAGAGGGAAAAAGGTAGGTCAATTTTCAAAGGTGTTATACTCAACATTTGTTTTTTTTCAGGTCAATGAGCCTTCGTGTACTTATTTCAACATGCAATCATCAGTGTTATTTTACATTTTTATATATACTGTTAAAGTATTTAATATTTTGTATTAGCTTTTTATATATATTTTAATGCTGTCAAATGATTAATCACTAATTAATCACATACTATATGAGTGTGTTTAAGAAAAATGTTATGTTAAATATTAAATATATTTATATATAATATAAAATATAAATATAAATAATATTTTCAAAATATGTGTATTTCTATATACATAATAAATAAACAGAGTACACATACATATATAATGTAAACAAAACCTTTCATTTTGGATGTGATTAATCGTGATTAATCTTTTAACAGCATTAATATATTTCTATTTTGCATTTCTATTTTTTTATTTCAGTTTTAGTTTTACTAATTTTAGTTATTCAATTTAAGCTTAGTTTATTTCGGTTTTCTTCTAATATTTATATTTTATTTTTATGTTTTGGTTTCCAATTGAAAGACTCACTTGTGACAATGCGCGGTTTGGCAGATGAGTAAACCTGCACCGAGTGTTGGTCCACACATCAACCAGACAGAGTCAAATCTGGCACACGGAAATACAGCTAGGAAGAATACAGTGACAGATGTCTTAATGTCTTTTTATACACAACAAATCAGTTGATGCTGAATTCCCCCTCACTTTTATACATGCAGTGAGTCCTGTGCACAGAGGGTCTGTCGGTCCACAACAGCTCCTGAAAAATGAACGGTGCCCTCCAGTGCTGCTTCACAGGACTTTGGAAACCTCTGACCTGGGTAGGTAAAGAGAGAAAAAATAATACTAAAAAACTGAAATATCAAAATGAAATTTCACCAAAAGACATACCAAGAACCCAAACCAGTAGGTTCTTCTCTTTAGACACCTCAAGCTGCCCTGAGCTCACTTTGACCTCCACACTTCCCATTAGATTCCTGAGAAGAGGCACGTACAAGGACACTACAACAGCCAGTGTATTATTAATAATCACAATAATACAGAACCAGCTAAAGACAGACCACTACATAAAGAGCCATTATACACATCGGAGCATGTAAATGCCTGCACCCACCCTATTAAACACATTTGCAATACAGAATTAAGCTCTTACTACAGTTTTGTGTAACTTACTGGTTGAAAAATGGAATGTTTTTGACACTTTCATGGAGCTTCAAGTGTATAATCAAACAAATGCAACTCTTTTGAGCCTTCCTTTCATTAGAGAAATGCAAAAAAAGGGTTTCTTAAGCACCAAAGCAGCATATAAGATTGCTTTCTAAAGGATCATGTGACACTGAAGACTGGAGTAATGATGCTGAAAATCTTGCTTTTGGCCATCACAGGAATAAATTACATTTAAAAAAAATTAAAATAGAAAACAGCTATTTGGTATTATAATAGTTTCACAATATTATTGTTATTGCTGTATTTTTGATCAAATACGAGACTTCTTTCAGCATTTAAAAAAAAAAAAATCTAACTGACCCAAACTTTTGAATGGTACATTTCTGAGACAAAACTAGAGATGCACCAATTGCAATTTTCTTGGCCGATTCCGACTGTTTTGTAAGTGTGACCTGCTGATACCGATTTTAAAAGATTCTGATTTTCTTTTTAAAAACCATAATTGATAGCATATACAAACAAAAATCTACACTTTTTTTAATGGATTTTTTAAATTAATTTTTTTATTATATACATAATTAAATAATTAATAAATATTACAATTTCCCCAATCTGGACAAAGTTACAGATGTTATCTCACTTGAACAACTCTCAAAATAAAGTGCTCTGACTAGAAAAGTTGAACTTAAAAAAATTAACTGAGGAGGAGTTGCTGTAGGCTATATAAAAAAACAGATCTAATATCTCACTATTCTTCTTAAATTGCCCTTTTTTCACTAACCTTATTAAAAGTCTCATCTTTCACATTAAATTCTTACACTGTTTCAATTAATTTAGTTAGAAAGGAATTGTAGAGCTGTTAGCATTAAAATGAAATCAGTAGCAAAAAACTCCATCTTTCCACCGCGGGAAACACAGTTTTATGAATCTGCGGTGCCAAAAATGCATTTACACTGCACAATTTCGAATGCATAAAGAATTTCATAAGATTCATGTTTTACATATTTTTTAAACCAACTAAGAACTGTTGGGAAAAAATGCAATGCTAGTTTTACATATGAAACCAAACCAGTAGGTGGCGGCAAATGACTGCTTGAATGAGTGAGTCATTTAGTCCTTTATTCAACAGATTCGTTCAAATGGCTGATTCATTCAGAAATGTGGCAAGTGACTAGCCTGGTAATACCAGACTCTGCTACTTCACTTTGCTTCGTAGACAGAGTCTGGAATGGCATAATAGAGAAGTGTTTTCTCTCTCGCTAGGGGGCGCTTGTCTGAAGTTTAAAATCATTGGTTACCCGTAAGCCAATCAGATACGTTTAGTTATGACGTATGTATGTTATGCCCCTGTACAGGCGCATCGAAGCACAGACATCATGCATCGAACTCAAATCTATGATTGAACTTCCACTGTAAACCTGTTGTTAAACACTCTTCTTGTTCTGGCTTCAGTTTGAAAAAGAGTTGAAAGTTCTCCATAACAGAGCGAATTGCATCCCGTGTCTCGTTTCCCATTTCCGCGGTCGTTTCGGTTTTCGTTTTCTCTAACCTACAATGTAAAACTCGGTGCTTAGCATCTACGTCACGGCTCTAAGCCCGCCCTCTGTTCGTTGATTGGCCCGGCTGTTTCCAGACCGGTGGCAAACAGAAAGCTCTGACGCTGTATCAGACTGAGTACAGAAGCGAAATGAAATTGAGCGCAAGTAGGAAGTCTGACGTAGTCAGGCTAGCAAGTGACTACTGTCCTTACAAATGGTTTACAGAATCATTGACACAATTGATTCGTTTAAAAACGTGGATTCATTTAGTAAGCAAACACCGCTGTGTTGCTCGGAGACACAAAAGAGTTCTGCTGTGGCTTTGATTGGAACTATTTACAATATTGTGTCTAAAATGTTAGCCACTTAAATTTTACTTTTTGTTTATTGAAGTTCTATTGTATAAAACCACATTGCATTTGTGTTGAAACATTTTGCATTCCTAAATCACATGTTATAAATTAGTTTTTTTTACTACTGCAGTAAGCATCTTTAACTTTCTCACACACTCACTCTGGCTGCTCAAACCTCGTCTGGCACGATATAAATACATTATCAGTCAGTAAGTGGGATGTCAAAACAGACCGGCTCGGAACCGGCAGGCTGAAACCCCTCATGCGGAAAACTGTTGCCAGAATAAGCTTTACCTGTGAGGTGTAGTTACAGAGTTTGAATATCTCCAGAGGTGGTGAAAAAGGGAACTTGTGTGGCCCTGAAAAGGCGGAACCATCATTCTCGTCCACACTGCAGGCGGTAAGAATGCTTGCATCCAGAGACGTCACAGGGATGGACAAGAATGTCCTGCAGGGGCGAGCCGTTGTGTGGGAGTGTAAGGGTTACGGTCAAATTTGGCAGAACACTTTCAACGTCACACTGAAAAACATGAAGTCATAAATGTGATACAGATTATAACACTAATCACACTATACCTTCAAAGGGAACTAACTTTGCACATGACCATGCCATACACATCCCAGATGTCTTGTTGACTGCTCTTGCTGTACTGCATGGACCTCACCTTCTTGGTAAGGGCCACACTTACTACCGCCCTGCCTCGATGGACCCCTGCCTTCCATGCTGCCCCCCCCCCCCCTCCCCAGGGCTAGGAGCAACATCAGCAGGCACTGATCCAGCAGGAGTAGGGGTGTCCAGTGGCCTCCCCAAAGGGCAAACCTGCAGGAGCACAGAGGGAAGAGCAGCCAAACGGGAAGCCAGCACATCAGGCTCTGGTTTACCTCCAGGGCCACAAAGGAAATCCTGCAGGCCTGACAAAAGAGCCAAGTCCTGAGAGACTGAGGCCAGGCTGGGGAGAGGTGGCCGAGGTACAGGAGGTGCTTCCACTAGAGGAAGGCAGGCTAGGATTAACCCACCCTGGGTGACCGTGAGCAAGGGCCAGAGGGTTCTCCGACCCTGGACGTCCAGACGGAGCTCCACAGCGGGTGAGCGGTGCTGACGGGCACAGTCGTCCCGTACTTCCATGTAAGGTTTGTCTGCATCCACCAGGCCCAGCTCTGCCAGCAGAAGCTGCGGTATGACGCGGTCCACTGGAATGGCCACATACTGAGTTCCAGCCAAGGATTTGGCACGGAGCTCAACTGTTGGGAATCGCCTGAATTAAATAAACATAACAAAAGAAAAATAATAAATTGACTATGCTGGGAAAAGCATTCCAATCAAACGCTGTGCAGTTTGCATTTTTTTATTTTCATGGAAAACCCAGACTTCTTACTATGTACTGTATCACACAATGTAATGTGTTCAACTTGACTTTCAGTGAATAGGTCTGTCCCAATACCCACACCTGCAGTTTGGGCTGTGTGTGTATACTGTATAATGTAGTATATCATCAAGTATTCCATGCAGAAAATTTGTTTGCATGTTGTAATAGGTACAACTACTAAATATGACCCTGGACCACAAAACCAGTTGCAAGTAGCAAGTGTATATTTCTTGTATGCCAAAAATCATTAGGATATGAAGTAAAGATCATGGTCCATGAATATATTTTGTACAATTTTGTACCATAAATATATCAAACCTTAATTCTTGATTAGTAATATGCATTGCTATGAACTTCATTTGGTCAACCTCAAAAGGGACTTTCTCAATATTAAAAATTATTATTATTATTATTTATTTATTTTTGCACCCTCATACTGCAGATTTTCAAATAGCTGTATCTCGGCCAAATATTGTGACCGATATCTTAACATAACATGTTTAAAGTTTAAAGCAAAATAAAAGCAAAATAAAGGAACTCGCCTCTGTCATCTTATTCCCACGTGACAGCTTGTTCTTCCCGTATGCCTTCTTCTTCTTCTTCTTCAATGGATTTTTATCTGTTGTCTCACTCTAGCTTACTCACTTTTATTTAAACTCGTCTTTCCAGTCCAATTCTCCCTAGAAAACTAAACAAATATCTCCGTCCTTGGTCATTATTTCCATACGTTACTATATTATTTACATTATATTCTCTTCCCGTATGCCGATGGTCACGTGACATTTTGGGGCGTGGTCCGGTCTCTGCAACGGAGCTGACGTAGAATCAGCCGTTAAAAACTGCGCTGTTTTGAACCACTTTGTAATAGAACATCAAAACTGATCTCAGACCTGCTCTTAAACGCATAGCCCTCTTATCCTCACCCCGTGTCCTTTCTTTCTATTTCAGGTGTTACGGTTTAACTGGTTACCGTGTTATCTGGTGACCAACTTCCTGTTTAGGTCTCCGCTGCAGATGTGCTGGAACGACAGCAGCAGATTCGCCGATTCTGAAAGCACAAACTGACGTGATATTAAGTGCCTAATAAACGCAGACTTGTTCATTGCATGATTTTGATATTCTTGCAGAGATAACAAGTTATAGGTATGATCGCCCGTAGCGGCTGAAGTAAGTAGGATAAACAATAAAAATAAAATAAAGTAGACCTGTGAGGGCACGGGTTTCGAACACGCGCTAAAAGATGAGGCGCCGCGAGACGACACTCACGAACCACCGAGCCATCGATCTTTACATAAGTAGCTCCAGCTCTCTGCATTCAACACAGGAATCTTGGCGTCACATTGTGACACTGGCTGAATCAAGGAACTGTGACCGTGTTAACTTGTGACCTCTGTTTGCAAGCCAAAATCCAATTTTACTGTTGCTATAAGTTAACAATTCCAGCCAAAGCGCTTCTAATGCTGCTAAATGATTTGATACGATCTGAAAAATTACTCATCGTCAAAAATTACGAATCCCATTAATGTAAACATGCATAACAACAGCCCAACGTTTAAGTAGCTTAGTTCCATTGGTTCATTGGCAAAACACATTCTTACAGTGGCAGGCTGCCCACATACACTTCTTATTTTACAACATAAAAAAATATATATATCACCTGTCATCTATCCAAAACAACATTTAAAGTGTTACTAAATAGCCACAACTTTTAAAGAGTGTCAAAAACACTAGTAAAAATCAGGATTTCGAAATGGATCCATATCTGTTGGGACATTGTTCCCATGCAACCTCTCAGCCACAATGTCAAAATATGTAAATGACAAATTTCCAAAATCTTTCAATCAATGCTCCACAAGTTATTTTCACAATCCCTTTTATTGTAAGATACAATGGATTTATAGGTACAAGGAATTTATCTTGGTGTACTAGACATTTGTCAAAAATAAAAAGAAAACAAAATGAATCAAAGAAATGTTAATGCTCAAATCAATCATGCTACAAAAGACGGTGTACACAGAAGTGGTTCATTTCACTGGTTCATAATCACTAAGCTCATTGGTTTGACGATGCCATCACTAAATCAATGAACTGACTTTAGCTGAAAAATGACTGTTGTTCTCCATTTTCCTGTTGACACTGTAAAGCTGCTTTGACACAATCAGTATTGTATAAAGCACTATATAAACAAAGGTAAAAAACAAATTCATATAACACTTCTAGAGGACTTTTCCCTGCTTTACCACACACACACTTAAACACAAGCAGGACAAATCAAATCTTCCTCAATGGGAGGCTGACCAACACAGTTCCAGTGAAACCATAGGTCACATGTGATATTAATCTGTGAAGAATGCATGTTGCACTAGACAATGTGCCTGTGTTAACTTGTTTATCATCTATTTTGTTTAATAAAGATTATGTGAAATATTATCTATTATATTGTCTAAATGCTGGTGAAAAACCTGAATAAAAACAACACAGAACATTTTCACGAGCTTTAATGGTTGTAACGGAAATGGCCATTTGGGTTCAATCAAAACTTTGATGGTCTTTGCATGTAAGTCTTTAATGACAATTTTATGTAGTCAATTGTGCTTTGTGTCTAGTTGATTTCAATTCAGATGCATACAATCACAACCATTCAAGCAGAAAAATATGTTGCAAAGTTATTTAAACAAAGTAAATTACACTTTACAGCAAAGTAGTGCAACCTATTATAATTAAATATTGTTCCTCAAAGTGAAATGATGCATTCTGTACATCTAGTTTTGCAGTTCATAGCCAAGAAGTGTATGTGGGCAGCCTGCCACTGTAAGAATGTGTTTTGCCAATGAACCAATGGAACTAAGCTACTTAAACGTTGGGCTGTTGTTATGCATGTTTACATTAATGGGATTCGTAATTTTTGACGATGAGTAATTTCCAGATCGTATCAAATCATTTAGCTGCATTAGAAGCGCTTTGGCTGGAATTGTTAACTTATAGCAACAGTAAAATTGGATTTTGGCTTGCAAACAGAGGTCACAAGTTAACACGGTCACAGTTCCTTAATTCAGCCCGTTTCACGATGTGACGCCGAGAGTCCTGTGTTGAATCCAGAGATCTGGAGCTGCTTATGTAAAGATCGGTGGCTCGGTGGTTCGAGAGTGTCGTCTCGCGGCGCGTCGTCTTTTAGCGCGTGTTCGAAACCCGTGCCAACACAGATTTACTTTATTTTATTTTTTTTGTTTATCCTACTTACTTCAGCCGCTACGGGCGATCATACCTATAACTTGTTATCTCTGCAAGAATATCAAAATCATGCAATGAGCAAGTCTGCTTTTATTAGGCACTTAATATCACGTCAGTTTGTGCTTTCAGAATCGGCGAATCTGCTGCCGTCGTTCCAGCACATCTGCAGCGGAGACCTAAACAGGAAGTTGGTCACCAGATAACACGGTAACCAGTTAAACCGTAACACCGGCCCGGTCATGGCAGCTGGATGCAGGAAGCAATTGTTTTCAGAATAGACATTAAACAACAAGGAGCAAAAACTACGCCGTTTTAAGAAGTAACGTTATTTACGGACTTACCATTAGCTTTCTGGTGCTGGTAAATATGGCTACGACAGCTCAGTTATTCGAGGTAAGGCTGGTTTTTCTGAAGATGTCACGAAGGCTGTAATGGTCTTCGCCACAACTTAAGCTCTTTTCATAAATATGTGCGTTATTTACATTGTGTAGACATAACTTGCAGCAAACAGTAACGTTAGATTAGCACTAATGAGAAGCTGTGGTATAAATAACGTTACTCTGAACTTAGAACTTTCAATTCTCTAGACCACCTTTGAATAAACAGCACATTTGGTCTTCCTAATTTATTAAAGCTTATTTATCTGTGCATACCATTATTGGCAATTACATTTAGCTTCTTATTCATTATTATTTTTGCAATCTTAACAGGAACCGTTTGATGCTGATGAGTATATTGAGAGACTGGCTTGGAGAACACCTGGAGGAGGATCCAAAGGAGGTGCAGAGGCATTTGATCCCAAAAAGTGAGTCTCAGTATATTTATAATTGTCATAAACGTACACCACAAGTCGTTTGACTATGTTTAGCATCATCGATGATATTAACACCCTGTGATCTAAAGCTTAAATGTTTGACGTTAGTATTGTAGACAAACAATCATCTGCTTATGTATAATTTCTTGAAATTGTTAAATTGAATGGGTTAGTAATTGAAAGTCTTTGTAAAGATGGCAACCCCTTCAATACTGTACTAAAAGATGCACCTCATAAAAATTGGCAATGAGAAGCTCAGAGTGTACAGAGTTGTTATGTTGAAGCTGAAATATAAGATTGAATCATCATTTTAATTTCACGTTATAAACACATTTTGATAGATCTTGTTGTGTGCTGAGAGAGAGATGAGTGCGATGGGATCTCATAGTTTTAATTGTGCTTTACTTTTCTAAAAGATTAATAAAGTATTAGTAATCACGCTTATGCTTTTGATTGGTAGTGCAGTTTTTAGATTGTATTCATTTTCAGCTCTGCAACTAATGCATTATTTAAATTCCTTAGAAGTCTACATGCAGTTTATATAAGTGCATCCGTGCATCATATGCATTATACAAATCAGAATTATTATTATTTTATTTTTTTAATTAAAAATACAAAGGAAAATTTCATGCATTTAGATACTGGCAAGATCCTAATAGTCTTAATAGCTCTATTTAGCACATTTGATTTAAAATAATTTGACATTTTTCCAAAGTAAAGCTAAAAAGGCAAACATATCTGCAGACATATTTGGTTCTATTTGGGTCTAGTTATATATATAAAAAGATGTATACAAATATTTATTAGCCTAAACCACACTTAAACTTGTTGGCTTATAAGAAGATGATTTTAAAGAAATGGCCTATAGCACAAAAACCCCTTTTAAGGAAAACATTGCACAAATTACGCAAAATAAAAGAAGTTTAAATAGATAAAACAATAGATGTTTTTTTTTAAGATGAAGCCATATAGTTTGGACACTTTACGATCGTCATATGTTGGACATGATGAACTGTGTGAACTTAACTGACTTAAAACGTCTGTTGAAAATCACCTTGACATCAGCTGGTTAAAAGTAACTAGAAAAGCATAGTTAGTAAAGTTAGTTGGGAGAAAATGTATAAAATCATTTATTTATCATTTCAAATGCCACTTGTTTTGCCACAGATATTTAGTTTTCTAATGCAGTGGAATTCAAAAGTGTCCGAAAACTTTTCAGAGTTCCTTTT
This sequence comes from Carassius gibelio, assembly GCF_023724105.1. Classification (NCBI taxonomy): domain Eukaryota; kingdom Metazoa; phylum Chordata; class Actinopteri; order Cypriniformes; family Cyprinidae; genus Carassius; species Carassius gibelio. Next base: position 8,997,915 of record NC_068412.1, on the reverse strand, counting down.
CTAATAAATGTATAATGTGGACGTAATCACAACATAGTTTGACTAGTTTGGCAGTCATTTCACTGTCAGAGTCAAAAGCATAAAAAAGACAAGAAGTTCACTTAAACACACACACACACACACAGACACAGCAAAAGTGCTTTTGACTGCCAGAGCAGAAACATCGCCCCAAATTTTACACCGAGCTCTCAAATAACCGACCATGAAGAGGCTGTTGTGAGCTGGGCAAACCATTGACTTACAAATGATGGAAGAGAACAAATTTGAGGGGAAAAGATGGAGAGGAAAAAGAACTTAAGCTGCCAGCGGCGTTTAGGGAATTACGGTGATATGAGATTATATACTCATCACTTCAGAATGTTTTGCCACCACCCAGAGAATCCAAACTTGCTGAGTTGGAGCTTTTGACTTTGCTGTCCTACAAGTTCTTTGAAATGCAGCTGACGAAGCTTTTGGTTGTATGCGTGAGGTATCCTAAATATACACACACACACACGCATGCACAGCGCAGAGAGACACTTTTTATGAAGAACCACAATTTCTGGTAACAGGCCATTAGCTGATTTGCTGCCGAGGTAAGTGCTTATGTGATCTCGACAAATAAGATGCTCTCCCTGGATGAAGCGTTTTGGCTTCACAGTTTGAGATCAGTCTCTGAGATTTTTTTCAGCGTCTATTTGGAGAAGCATTCATGAAAGATAAATGAGTCTCAGCCCAGCGTATACTGATCCCTGCCGTTGAGCTGGTTTCAGGATCTGGGAACAGAGCTTCAGGCGTTTTCGTGTGATTGGTCAGGTTTTATGTAACATTTCCTCACAGATTACATGCTAGCCGAGCTAACTTAATTTGGGACATAAGCCTACATCGCGCAAATCAGACTGTGAAATGGGCCGTTTTTCAGTCTTCTGTGGACACAAAGAGTGTTCTCTGGAACGCTCACCGAAGCCTCCGCTCTACTGTACTTCTCATGTATGAGAATGACTCCAGAGTTCTGGTTGTCAGCGATTCTCCTTCTTTTGGAAACTTGGCAAGTGACTAGTATCCACGTAGGCCGTTTGAACAAATTTCAACATGCAGTAGCCACTTGGGAAAATTATTAATTATATTGTCTGCATAACAACTAGTTTTCAGTTTAATAAAAAAATGAACATATATTTTCTGAGCATGTGACAGTCAATATCTGTAAAATCTGATGATTATGTATCCAGCATGATTCGAGTATGTGAAGAACAGCATTCTTATGAAAGCAAGACCATATGTTTAAATGTATTGACTTGTTTATTGTCTCAAATGTGCTTATTTGGTTAGGGACCTAGATCTAGTACATAATAGTTAAGAATAGTTGTTTTTAGTTTTCATTAAAATTGTCAAAATTATTAACTGAAAAGAAGGGGGGGGGGAATTGTAATAATCCAGGTTTTCAAGGTGGTCTCAGACTTTTTACTGTATGGTTTACATACAGATTACATTAACTGTATGGTTTATTTAAATATTGAGAAAATCACCAAGTTGTCCAAATGAATTCTTTGCAATGCATATTACTAATCAAAAATTATGTTTTGATATGTTTAAGGTAGAAAATTTACAAAAAATCTTCATGGAACATGGTCTTTTCTTAATATACTTATTATTTTTGTCATAAAAGAAAAATCAAACATTTTGACCCCTACAATGTGTTTTTGGCTATTGCTACAAATATATATATGCTACTTTAAGACTGGTTTTGTGGTCCAGGGTCACAAATATGATGCTGGGTAAAAACTCCATAAATGCAGTTATGCCATAAAATTCTAGGTAGTGGTGCAAAAATGCCCCTGAATGAGTTTTTTGTCTAATATTTATGTCATAGGATAAGCGATGTCACACGAGCAGCAAGCGAAAAAATAACATGAGTGCTTAACAGAATTGATGTGCATCTCTGAGCAACACTGCAGTGTTTAGTTTCTGAATGAATCTGTATTTTGAACGAATCGTGTAAACCATTGGATCAATAACCTATTCATAAACTGAGCCATTTACTTTATTCCTGAATGAATCAACCATTTGAACAAATCGAATGTATTAATGACTCATAAAGACATTTACCGCCACCTGCTGGCAGATTTAGTTTCTTTTTGGAGTATCATTTTATTTAAAAAATAAAAAACCATTAAAAGCATAATTAACCCAAAAAATTGTAATTCTCTCATAATTTACTCATGCCCCCATCATGTCCTTTCAACCTTTCTTTATGTGCCATTGTGGCCTAAACCCTTGTGTGTAATACATTTTATATTGAGTCAATACAAATTGTATCTGTAGAAAGAAATTTTATATTGATACTTTCTCATTTAACACAATAATGGCTTTAATTTATCTGGGTATTGTCACAGTCAAATTAAATTTTAGATTAATTAAATTACATATAATTAATTAGATGCAAAATTTGAATCAACTGACATCCCAATTAATAAGATTTAAAGCTCATCCATTCCTTTAATACTGAGATCATATACAGTACACCCAGAAAGGAATGTAACATGGAAAACAGTACTTTCCTTGCTCTTTTAAATAGGTCTTCAACATGCTCTGTACACACACACACACACAAATGTTTGTTTTTGTGAAAAGTGGGGACATCCCATAGGCGTAATGGTTTTTATACTGTAGAAACTGTATATTCTATCGCCCTTCACCAACCCTACACCTAACTCTAACCCTCACAGGAAACTTTGTGCATTTTTACTTTCTCAAAAAAACTCATTCTGTATGATTTATAAGCGTTTTGAAAAATGGGGACATGGCTTATGTTCTCATAAGTCACCCTCTCCTTGTCATACCTGTGTCATACCCATGTCATTATACAGAGTTGTGTCCAGATATGTCACAAAAACATGCCCACACACACACACACACACTACTGTTCAAAAGTACAGTGTTAATTTGGAATGGAATAAAAGTCTTTACTTGCACTTTTGATCAAGTGAATGCATTATGCAAGTTTTAATTTAAGAAAAGAGAAAAAACGAACTGACCTCAAAAGTTTTAAAAATAGATAATTCAGAATATGACCGCCCAGATTTATCGGCCCACCTTTTTCAGCATGCATACTGTACTGTCCATGCATGCTCAGAAATAAAGTATTGACACCAAGCATCTATTATTATCCATTACAAGGCAAACATAAATGTTATGTTTAAGCCTACTTGCAATGCTTTTAGAATAATAAATGATAGTGGTAATGTTGCATAATTATGTAGTCTATGCATGCACTGCATGAACTGTACACTTACACGTTTTAGAATACAGAAGAGTCGTGAAACTAAATTAGGTGTTGCCTGAAAGACATTAAGTGTCTTATAAGTTTAAGCATTATAAGTGGACTTCAGGGGGGAAAAATGAAAGGCCACAAACATGCTGTGTTGTATTCCCTTTAATGAGTTTAAATATTTAAAAGGCTTGTCAAGACAGAAATTGTGCTTTGCTGCCAGCAGCTCTATAATGTCATGTCTTTGGTTCCAGGTTGCTGGAAGAGTTTGTGAACCACATTGAGGAGCTAAAACTGCTGGATGAAAGGATTCAAAGGAAGGTGGAGAAGTTGGAGCAGCAGTGTCACCGTGAAGCCAAGGAGTTTGCCCACAAGGTCCAAGACCTGCAGAGGAGCAACCAAGTCAGTGGCTTTTACATTTTGCATTTATTTGAGCCATTTGGGGAGCCATGTGTTACTTCACCATGAATTAAATTACACCGGCCTATAAATGTACCACATTTAACCTTCACTTTCTTGTTATGCTTGAATCAAAGGTAGCCTTCCAGCACTTCCAGGAGTTGGATGAACATATCAGTTACGTGGCCACCAAGGTATGTCATCTGGGAGATCAGCTAGAAGGAGTCAATACTCCAAGACAGAGGGCAGTGGAGGCTCAGAGACTCATGACATACTTCAACGAGTTCCTGGATGGAGAACTGCGCAGTGATGTCTTCAACAATCCTGACAAGGTCAGATTTAGAGAGACTGCCTAGTGATACTACATCTTAAGTACTCAACTTCAGAAGCCAAGAGGACTAAAAACGTAGTGATGGAATTGCATCATAAGTTACATGACAGATTTCAGTCACTTAAACAGATTTACACTAGTTTACATTTTAAGTAACATTAACATTAAGTAACTCTTAATCTAAACGCCACACCACATGTATCACAAAACCAGTTTTAGTAAATAAATGTCAGTTATGCTTTATATCAGTATTTATTTATTGCTCTTTACATATGCAGTTTTTTTTTTATATTAAATATTATATTTCAAAGGAAACTTTACTGTTAGTTACGCAAAAAATGTTTACATTTAAAATAAACTTTTAACAGGATAAACTGAGATTCATGCTGCTATTGGATCATTGAAGGTATATGCTGTTATTATGTGACTTTGCATTACTTTGCAGAGTTTACGGCCAACTAGCTGTGTTCTTCCTTAAAGAATAGTTCAGCCAAAAATGAAAGTTTGTTCATCATTTACTCACCCTCATGTTGTTTCAAACCGGTTTAAGTTTCTTTCTTTCTTATGCTGAACACAAAATAAGATACTCTGAAGAATTTTGTAGAACCAAACAGTTGTTGGTCCCTATTGACTTCCATAGTACGGAAAAAATACTGTGGAAGTCAATGGGGACCAACAACTGTTTGATTACCAGCATTCTTCAAAATATCTTTATATGTTCAACATAAAAAATAAACTTTGGAACGATATGAGGGTTGGTAAATGATGACACAGTTTTCATTTATGGTTGAACGATTCCATTCAGAACTAAATGGTGCAACAGAATTTACAAATTAGCTAATGTTTACTTAACGCATGGGTTTTATGTTCCAATTTAAGTAACAACTTATGAACCGATTGTGCAACTCTACTCATGTCAGGCCAGACCCAGTTGATTTACTGTTGCTGTATATCCATGATTCCTATAGATAGCAGATTTGGGGGAAAACAGGACTTTCTAGCCAGTGGTCCGTGCTGAAGTTGTAACCGAAGCAACTGTTGCAACAAAAGCCGATAACATTTAGTTTGTACTCAACAGTGATGCATGCTGCCATTAGGATGCCTGAGGCTAATATATGTGGCCTGCTTAGATTTTGATGTACGCCAGCTTAATTGGAAATGCCACTTTATAAATTAATCTCTCAAGTCACTCAGTAATGATGTGACCAACCCTGGGTGGCAAGTCTTACATCTTCTGATGCTATTAGCATAAGGCCACCAACATGCTTCCAGAGAGCCATGTGGGAATATACCCGCCAGACTTTTCAATATTTCTCAAGACATACACGCCTCCAGAAGAGAAAAGAGGGGAAGTGAGAGGAGCTGCTGGTGAATAGCTGAGGGGGGAAGGAGAGAAGGGAAATGGAAGGAACGAAGGCTGGGTTAATCCCTGTGAAAGGGAGGGCCGGGCCCAGGCAGCGAGGAGACAAGCGCCGGTAAAACCCCCTACTGCTGGGAGACGGCTACATCACTTACATGGGATTTAGCTAATCTTAGCTGGGGGACAGATACTTAGAAAACCTCGGCGAGGAGAGCGGAAAAGGGATGGATCCACCTCACGGGAGCACAATAATGATGTTAGCTGAGGCAGGCAGGAAAAGGAGAGTGGGAACAGAGGATATGTGGACGGCAGGGCCTTTCGGATCGCCTTTTTCTTCTCCGCGTCCATCGGGCTTGAAGGGAGAGGTGGGGGGTTCTTGTCAGGGTCCTGTTTTTGCCTAGACCTCCTACCTGCCTATGGGGACAGATTATGGGAGGTGATTTACCGAGGGATTAGCTGTAGTCCATTCTTAATGGTCATGAGTGAGCGTGAGGTGTTTTGGCTGGGTAGCGGCTGACGGATGGGGGTTAAGGTCGGATGATGATGAGGTTCAGGTGTGCGGGTCTGAGCTAACTCTTATCATCCTCATGGTGGACCTGCAGAGTGAGAGACATACACGAGAGGGACAGATTTACCGTAAGCCGATCCCCAGATTTAAGGCTGCTGCCTCTGGCCTCTGTTTGTGTGTTGAGGTGCCTGTCCTGTAGTGACCGTATTCTCACTCTCACCATGGTCTGTTCTCATCCCAAACAGATAAAAGAAGCTGCAGACATCATTCAGAAGTTGCACCTGATCGCTCAGGAGCTGCCGTTTGATAGGTAAGCGACCTGCAGATGGATTCTTGGCCATAATGGAGGCTTGGGGAACGGTGTAATAATGTTGTGCTGTACAGGAGATCATATAAACAGCAGTGATGACATGTTGCAAGCCTAACGGCATACTTTTTTTTTGGGGGGGGGGGGGGGGTTGTGAATGCTTAGTGAAACACACAATCTTTCAAAGTGTACTCCAATTTATAGTGTAGCAAATATCATCTTTGTTCAGTATCTGTGCTGTTTCTCTCCAGACACTATAACTAGGGATGTCAATTTTCGATCATGCGCGCAATCAGTCGGCATTTAAATTAACGATCAATTTAATGATTCATTTTTAACCTTAATATTGCGAAATGCGTTTGTTGCAGTGCCATATTGAATATCATCAAAAAGTTGGTTTATTTCACTAATTCCATTTCAGAAAGTGAAACTTGAATATTATTTTCATTCATTACACACAGACTGATATATTTCAAATGTTTATTTCTTTTAATTTTGATGATTATAACTTACAACTAAGGGGACAAAAAGTCTGTGTGGAATGAATGAATATAATATACAAGTTTCACTTTTTGAATGGAATTAGTGAAATCAACTTTTTTTAAGATATTCTAATTATATGACCAGCACCTGTAAGTTACAGAAATGACAAGATGTGCAAATGCCACTCATCTTTCTCAACTGAATGAAAGGGGTTTTTAAGTCTAAGTAAAAGACTAGTAGCAGAATTGTAAAATGAATCGATGGGATTAGGATCATTTTATAAAATGAAGAATGTAATGCAATGTACTTACCTTTGGGATCATTATACTCTGTTGGCTGTTTCATGTCCTGTCATGGAGACTGCTGAATGCATCTTTTTATATGGTTATTTTATCTGAGATCTACAAACCTGATTCCAAAAAAGTTGGGACACTGAACAAACTGAGAGTATAATAGGAATGGAATAATTTACAAATCTCATAAACTTATATTTTATTCACAATAGAATATAGATAACATATCAAATGTTGAAAGTGAGACATTTTGAAATGTCATGCCAAATATTGGCTCATTTTGGATTTCATGAGAGCTACACATTCCACAAGAGTTGGGACAGGTAAGAGGCTGGAAAAGTTAAATGTACATATGAGGAACAGTTGGAGGACAATTTGCTACTTATTAGGCCAATAAGTGGCAGTGTCTCTCAGAAGTCAAGATGGGGAGAGGATCCCCAATGCTACAGCGAAAAATAGTGGAGCAATATCCGAAAGGAGTTTCTCAGAGAAAAATTGCAAAGAGTTTGAAGTTATCATCGTCAGTGTTGGGTGTAACGCGTTACAAAGTAACGCGTTACTGTAATAATATTACTTTTTTCAGTAACTAGTAGTGTAAGGCATTACTCGTCTGAAAATGGTAATATTATTACAGTTTTCCCAAGCTAGTTACTTGCGTTACATTTGCCAGTAGCACCTTCATCACACACAAGGCACACAACACAGAGAACAGAAGGGAAGGGAAGGAGGGCGTGAATGGAACAGTGATTGGTCTGGGTTTGGCACGAGGTATCATTTACCATCACTGATTGGTCGACAGCCGGCAGCAGAGCGGCACGCTCAGACAGATGGGGAAAAATGGAAGCGTCAACAACGGCAAGCTCTTTTTCAGAGGAAGGTTCCCAGCAACAGAAAGCTAGTTTCGACGGGTGGCGATTCAGTAATTATTTTGTAGGAGTGCTCCGATCACGATCGGCCGCTCGTTAATGCGCATCTCAGTAAAGCCGGTTCTCTAAAGCGGTTTATTCCATCAGGTGCGTGAACCATATGTTCATACAACCGTGCCAATAAACGCTGAAAATGAACGTGGATTTGCGCATCTTCTCAGTTAATAACGGCTCTGTGTAGTAACAGCTGCTCTATGTGAAATCACGCACCTGATGGAATTAACCGCTGATTAGAGAACAGGTGTACTGACGAGCAGTAATATAAGTGAGTTGTGTAAACAGTGATTTATGTGACTTCAATTATTTCTTATTAAACTGAAATCGAAAAGTAAAAAGTATTTTTTGGAAAAACCACATCCTGGTGTTAGTCTTCATATGCTGCTGAATAGTGTTAACACGGATATAGAAAAATAAGGAGTGCAAGAGATTGATTCCTAATGTCAGTTTATTTTTAATTAATACTACAGTAGTTCGGTTCCCTTTACATCTTTAACTACCCGTTAATTTATCAATTGAATGGGTGACCTATCCTCATTAATAGAGCAAACATTTGCCCCCCCTGAGAGAATTGGCAGGAGCCGCCACTGATAAAGACCCTAAAGAACACTCCTCCTTTGTATGTTCTCCCTCCATCTGATGCATCTCAGGCAATCATAGAGTAATTAAGAAAAAAAGATGTAACTAGTAATATAACTAGTAATATAACTAGTTACTTTCTCCAGGGAGTAATAAAGTAAAGTAAGGCATTACTATTTTTGAGAGTAATATGTAATATGTAATATATTACTTTTTTGAGTAACTAGCCCCAACACTGATCATCGTCTATAGTGCATAATATCATCCAAAGATTGAGAGATTCTGGAACAATCTCTGTGCGTAAGGGTCAAGGCTGGAAAATCATACTGGATGCCTGTGATCTTCGGGCCCTTAGACGGCACTGCATCACATACAGGAATGCTACTGTAATGGAAATCACAACATGGGCTCAGGAATACTTCCAAAAAACATTGTCGGTGAACACAATCCACTGTGCCATTTGCCATTGCAGGCTAAAACTATAGGTAAAAAAAGAATCCATATCTAAACATGATCCAGAAGCGCAGGCGTTTTCTCTGGCCCAAGGCTCATTTAAAATGGACGGTGGCAAAGTGGAAAACTGTTCATTGATCAGATGAATCAAAATGTAAAGTTCCTTTTGGAAAACTGGGACACCATGTCATCCGGACTAAAGAGGACAAGGACAACCCAAGTTGTTATCAGCGCTCGGTTCTGAAGCCTGCATCTCTGATGGTATGGGGTTTCATGAGTGTGTGTGGCATGGACAGCTTACACATCTGGAAAGGCACCATCAATGCTGAAAGGTATATACAAGTTCTAGAACAACACATGATCCCATCCAGACATCGTCTCTTTCAGGGAAGACCTTGCATTTTCCAACATGACAATGTCAGACCACATTTGGTGCATCATAAAGAGGAAGAGGCGACAAAGAAGTCCTAAGACAGTTGAGCAACTAGAAGCCTGTATTAGACAAGAATGGGACAACATTCCTTTTCCTAAACTTGAGCAGCTTGTCTCCTCAGTCCCTAGACGTTTGCAGACTGTTATAAAAAGAAGAGGGGATGCCACTTAACTTTTTTGAGATGTGTTGATGCCTTGAAATTTTAAATCAACTTATTTTCCCCTTAAAATTATACATTTTCTCAGTTTAAACATTTAATATGTCATCTATGTTGTATTCTGAATAAAATATTGAAATTTGAAACTTCCACATCATTGCATTCTGTTTTTATTCACAATTTGTACAGTGTCCAACTTTTTGGGAATCAGGTTTGTAAACAAAAGGTCAGACATTTTTGTTGTGATATTCTCTCACTGATCATCTGTAGTGTTTTGGACTGGGGGAAAAAGAAATGTTTTCATTTACCTCTGTTCTTCTCTCTTTCCCATGCTTGTTTTCCTTGTTACGTCCTGATTCAGATTTTCTGATGTCAAGGCCAAGATAGCAAGTAAGCAGCAGTAGACTAAACAAGGCAACATTTGATTTTACATAAATTTGAATTACATATCGGCTAAATATGAAGTGTAAACATAAGCCCTGTGTTTATTTGAAAGGTAAATATCATGACCTTGAGCGTCAGCTGATCCAGGAGTTCACAGCAGCTCAGCGAAGGGGAGAGATTGGGCGCATGCGTGAGGTGGCTGCAGTCCTGCTACATTTTAAGGTTTGTTGGGAGAAACAGTGAAGAGCCCTTAAGATCGTAATAGTTTTATTTCGGACATTGATATATAATGTGAAATTATTATTTCTTATCTTATTTGTTACAGGGTTATGCCCACTGTGTGGATGTCTACATTAAGCAATGCCAAGAGGTACCAGACTGAGACTATTTAGTGTTTCTGTTTTATTTATCTACCAGGAGAGAACTTTATCTTGGGCCCAGTGTTTGCACTGTTATGCAACCTGTGACTTTTGGTGTTTGTAGGGAGCGTACATGCGGAACGATGTGTTTGAAGACATTGCAATTCTGTGTCAGCGGGTTAATAAACAAGTTGGAGAGGTTTTCTGCAGTCCAGAGACTGTCATGGCGAAACTCATTCAGAGCATCTTTGAGAATAAGATACAGGTTCGTAACACATCTACACATTAACAAATGGTATGTTTGGGTGAAATTTTGCCTGGTGTGTGATTTTAAAAAAGGGATGGGGGGCAGAAGATTCATCTAGGAATCAGGTTATAGTACAAACTTCCCAATAAACAACTAACAAGAACATAGTAGCAAACACTATCAAATATCAATGCTACAATGATCAATGCTGCAAAAACATCTTGTAAATAGAAACATGATGGTGCTTAAAAAACACAAACAAAAATACATGTGAGAATTGCTCAGGGTGTCTGTTTTATGATTTTAGGCTCATGTCAAAGAAAGACTAGATGAGACCCGCAACTCTGATGTGGAGCAATACCTCAAGAACCTCTATGACCTCTATACACGGTATCAATCAGAATTTCATTATTATTAATTATTACAATTGTTGACATCAAACACTGTTTTTGTCTTGTCCGAAATGGTTCAAATGTCCAATCAGTGTGCTTTACTGAACACCAGGTTCGTAACCCTTTTGTTTTTAGGACAACGGCACTGGCTGCTAAACTCTCAGACTTTAACTTGGGCTCAGACAAGCACACGTTTCTATCTAAGCTGATAAAGAATATATTCTCCTGTTACCTGGAGAGCTACATAGACATGGAGCGACAATATCTGCAAAACCGCAGTGGCATGATTCTTCAGCGCTTTTATGACTCCAAGAACCACCAAAAACGACCTGTAGGCACTGGAAGGTGAGGAGGCGCTGCTTGATTGGTTTTCCCATTCTTTTTCCAAAGTTACTCTGAAAACATAGAGATATTTTGTCAAATACATGTCTTTGATAGATTTCTTGCCATTACTGCCATCTCTTTTACACATTTTGACAGCATCCAGGAACTTAAAGAGAGGATCAGACAACGCACTAACCTGCCTTTGGGACCCAGCATCGACACACATGGAGAGACTTTGCTCTCACAAGAGGTTGTAGTCAACCTGCTGCAGGAAACCCGACTTGCCTTTGAGAGATGCAACAAGGTATACGCATTTTAAGCATTGCTTTAATACAAAAACATCGCTAGGCTTTTGTTTCTGTTGGAAGTTGTGGGCTGTAAACATTAGCATGATAGACGCTCTTTCTGTTATTGATGCAGTTGTCAGACCCAGCAGATCTACCAAAAAATGCCTTCTCCATTTTCTTGCTTTTGGTGGAGTATCTGTGTGTGGACCATATAGACTATGCCCTTGAGATTGGGCTGTCAGGTATGATAAACACTGTCTACAACACAGAACAGTTCATAATAAAGTGTTGCACAATAATGTTATTACAAGTTTGTCCAAATCTACGTAACTAAACTGAAAAGGTTGAAAATTAAATTTGAAAAAACAGGCATTAACCGAAAAAAAGAAAAAAGTTACTGGAAGATTATTGCAAACTTTTTACTAACATTATGGAGAAAAGCCCAACTCAAGATGCAAAGCCGAACACAAGGCACAGGGCATTTAAATGAAAAAAGTTAAGGCCCGAGACATTTTTAAAAGATTGAACTTATTTTAACTTAACATGGCTTTCTAAAATGGTTAAAAAATCTTTTGTGAATGTAGGTAATTCTAGGTATGCTCTGTTCTAATCTATTTAATCAGATAGATATTGCTCTTATTGCATTAGTCTGAAAAGGAATCAAAATAAGTTTTAAAAAAACATCTCCATGAACCCATGAGAAATCATAGAAATTAGTTATTTACATATTAAGGGAGACCAGAGACTGTCTACTACACAAGTGTATTTCCTTTTTATCCCTTAATATAAAAACTAAATTAAAAACTATAATGTACTGAAAAACATTTAGGCTATTACAGCCTTGGTTTAAATGAGTTTTTTTTTTTTATCTAAAAATGTTTTCTTTTTTAGTGCAATATTGAAAACCAAATGAAACTCATTAGATGTGTAATTAATTTACATACTTGTAATTCTACACAAATATTTTTTTTTTCAGAGTGGTTGGTTTGTTCAGCTAGTCATGGGTTACATGGTTTATGTTGAGGTTGTTCTATACATGGCGACCACAGGAAGAAGATTTCTTCACCCCCGAGTGTGTTCTGGTGTAACTGTGCACCATTAGGTTTATGTACTAAACTATTAATATGTGTAAGTGAACCGTTTTGCGTTCACAAAAATCAAACCAAAGGAATCAATGAGAGTTCTCATTGACTGGATTTCTCACTGCAACATTGTGATTTTGTTCAGGAGTTTAATATAATCATTGTTACAAGACTTGGTTCCACTTCTCATCAAACACATCAAGTCAAGTGACTGAATCTCAAATGGACTTGACATGCCGATCATTTCTTTTTTGTCCTTTGACTTGCACAGCCATCCCGTCTGCGGATGCCAAAAATGCCAACCTTTACTTTCTGGATGTGGTTCAACAGGCCAACACAATCTTTCACCTCTTTGACAAGCAGTTTAACGATCATCTTATGCCTCTTATTAGGTAAGTTTGACCGACTTTGTCTCTTTGTTTCTGGAACCGCTGGCTGATGCCTTTACGATTACATTTGTTTGAACTCTAACCCCTGTAGCTCCTCTCCTAAACTGACGGAGTGCCTGCACAAGAAGAAAGAGGTGATCGAACAGATGGAGGTGAAGCTGGACACCGGGATTGATCGGTTGGTTCAGAACTTCAGAAAACTCTGTTTAATGGAACCTCGTCTTTATCAAAGTGTGTCTTTGACGACTTCATTGCCATTAAAGGCGGTTTCTGTGACCTTTTCTTATGTTTCCTTGTTTTTAGGACACTAAATTGTATGATAGGCCAGATGAAGCACATCCTGGTGACTGAGCAGAAGAAAACCGACTTCAAGCCCGAAGACGAGAACAATGTCATGATACAGTACACTACGGTAAGAACTTGTACTCTGTAATAATTGTCTTGTGAATCTTACATTAGCGCAATGAACAGATTCTCTGAATAACGTTAAGATACTTTAGAAGTATTTTTAGTATTAATAGCCATATTCTGTCTGATCTTTCCTGTGTTCTTTCTTCAAGGCTTGCTCAAAGGTGTGTGCCTATGTGAACAAGCAGGTGGAGCGTGTGCGGCGGTCCATGGATGGTAAGAACGTGGACACGGTCTTGACCGAGCTGGGAGTGCGGTTCCACCGGCTGATCCACGAGCACCTGCAGCAGTTCAGCTACAGCTCCATGGGTGGTATGCTGGCCATCTGTGATGTGGCAGAATACCGCCGCTCCGCCAAAGATTTCAGAGTAAGGAGAGGTCAAAGGTCTTTTTTTGGTCTTTGATTACAAATTTAAACAGTTTACTTTTTTCTACACCAGATTTCATGTGTGGTGATGTCTTAAATATATATAAAGGCCTAAACACACACACACACACACACACACACTAGCCACTTTATTAGGTACACCGGGTTGGACCCCCTTTTGCCTTCAGAACTGCCTTAATTCTTCATGTCATAGATTCAACCGTGTGTTGGAAACATTCCTCAGAGATTTTGGTCCATATTGACATGATCACGCAGTTGCTGCAGATTTGTCTGCTGCACATCCATGATGCAAATCTCCCGTTCCACCACATCCCAAAACTGCTCTATTGGATTGAGATCTGGTGACTGTGGAGGCCATTTGAGTAAAGAGAACTCATTGTCAAGAAACCAGTCTGAGATGATTTGAACTTTGGGACATGTTGCATTATCCTGCTGGAAGTAGTCATCAGAAGATGTGTAAACTGTAGTCATAAAGGGATGGACATGGTCAGAAACAACACTCAGGAAGGCTGTGGTGTTTAAACGATGCTCAATAGGTACTAAAGATGCCCAAAGTGTGCCAAGAAAATAACCCCCACACCATTAAACCATGACCATGAGCCTGAACTGTTGAGACAAGGCAGGATGGATCCATGCTTTCATGTTCTTTACACCAAATTCTGACCCTACCATCTGAATGTCGCAGCAGAAATCAAGTCTCCACAGACCAGGCAGTGTTTTTCCAGTCTTCTATTGTCCAATTTCGGTGAGTCTGTGTGAATTGTAGTCTCTGTTTCCTGTTCTTAGCTGACAGGAGCAGCTCCTGGTGTGGTCTTCTGCTGCTGTAGCTCATCTGCTTCAGGGCTTGATGTGTTGTGGTTATTTGAGTTACTGTTGCCTTTCCATCATCTCTATCCAGTCTGCCCATTCACCTCTGACCTCTGACATCAACAAGGCATTTTCGCCCATACAACTGCCACTTACTGGATATTTTCTCTTCTTCGGACCATTCTCTGTAAACCCTAGAGATGGTTGTGCGTGAACATCCTAGTAGATCAGCAGTTTTTGAAATACTAAGACCAGCTCTGTGTTGCACAAATATCCATTCCACGATCAAAGCCACTTAAATCCCTTTTCTTCCCCATTCTGATGCTCGGTTTGAACTTCATAAAATCATATTCACATCTAGATTCCTAAATGCAGTGAGCTGCTGCCATGTGATTGGCTGATTAGCAGTTTGTGTTACCAAGCAATTGAACAGGTGTTCTTAATAAAGTGGCTGATGAGAGTATATGTATAGATATATGTAAATATAGTCCTGCTTGAAGGTTTGTGATTCCTTGAGAATTTTGTATATTTCTGCATAAATATGACCCAAAACACAATCAGATTTACCTCAAAAGTAGACAATGGGAACCTAATCAAACAAATGAGAAAAAAAAAAAAAAAATTATATATATATATATATATATTAGTTACACTTTATTTTAGGGTCCAATTCTCACTATTAACTATGACTTTTGCCTCAATTAACTCCTTATTTGCTGCTTATTAATAGTTTATAAGGTAGTTGTTAAGTTTAGGGTAGTGGGTAGGATTATAGATGTCATGCATTATATGTACTTTATAAGCACTAATAAACAGCCAATATGTTAATAATAGACATGCTAATAAGCAGGTAGTTATTAGTGTGAATTGGACCCTATACTAAAGTGTTACCATTTTATATATATATATATATATATATATATATATATATATATGTGTGTGTGTGTGTGTGTGTGTGTGTGTGTGTGTGTGTGTGTGTGTGTGTGTGTGTGTGTGTGTGTGTTTATTTATTTAGAACAATAATCCAATATTACATATCTGTGAGTGGCAAAAGTATGTGAATCTTTAGGATTAGCATTTAATTTGAAGATGAAATTAGAGTCCATCTGTTTTTCAGAGTTGTCTTAAATCAGTGACATGACTATCAGATGTCAGTGTGTTCCCTGTTTTATTTAAAGAACAGGGATCTTGTGGAAGTGTATTATGGCACAAATAAAGGATATCTCTGAAGACATCAGAAAAAGAGTTGCTGTTGCTCATGACACTAGAAAAGGTTACAGAACCATCTCTAAAGTGTTTGGACTCCACCAATCCAGACATACTGTGTTCAAATAAAGGAAACTCAAGACTATTGTACCCTTGTATTGTACTTGACCAAAAAAGATCACTCTAAAAGCAAGAGTTGTAATAGTCCACAAGATTGCAAAGGAACCCAGGGTAACTTCTAAGCAACTTAAGGTCTTTCTCACATTGGCTGATGTTAATGTTTAGGAGTCCACCATCAGATGAACACTGAACAACCATGGTGTGCGTGACAACAGTTGTAAATTGTAAAATAACATTGCTGCATGTCTGTCTGTCACGTGGACAAGCCATAGGGTTAGTGGAGAAATCTTTTGTGGAACTTTTTGTTTTAAAGGAGAAGTGTTATGTTTGGAGAAAAGAACAGACTGCATTCAAGCATAAGAATCTTAAACCATCTGTGAAACAGGGTGATGGTCGTATCATGGTTTGGGCCTGTTTTGCTGCTTCTGGGCCAGGATGGCTAGCCGTCATTGATGGAACAATGATTTCTGAATTATACCTCAACAGTGACCCCAAGCACACAAGTCATTTCACCAAAGAATGGTTAAAAAGAATAAAGTTAATGTTTTGGAATGGCCTAGTCAAAGTCCAGACCTTAATCCAATTGAAATGTTGTGGAAGGACCTGAAGCAAGAAGTTCATAGGAGAACCCACCAACACCACAGAGTAGAAGCGGTTTTGTACTGAGGAATGGGCTAAATTCCTACAAGCTGTTGTTAATGACTGATCAGCGGTTACAAGAAACGTTTCGCTGCAGTTATTGCTGGAAAAGGAAGTCACACCAAATACTGAAAGCAAAGCCCCTCACAGATACAGTATGTAACACTGGATCATTTCTCTCTATTAATAAATGACAAAGAATATACTTTTTTTCTCATTTGTTTGGTTAGGTTCTCTTTGTCTACTTTCAGGACTGATCTGATGATGTTTTGGGTCATATTATTCCAGAAATATAGATAGTTCTAAAGGGTTCACAAACTTTCAAGCACCAAGAGGTTGTAATGTTTCTTTGTTAATGGTCATTGGTCAAAAATATATGCAATTAATTACTGAAAAATATTGCTGCTTAATATTTTGTGTAAATTTGGTTACACAAACATTCATTTAATACTTTTAGATTTAAAAAAATTATAATTAAAGAAATTAATAATATTATTTAGCAGGAATTCATTACGTTGATAAGAAGAGACAAAAACAAACATATAATGGTGGAAAATATTTATTTTTCAAATAATTGCTAAGAAACTGAAAAAACTGTTTGTGTTGTTTTTGTGGTTTTAATTAAATTGAATTAAAATTAATTGCCAATAATCTGCAACCAACCAGTAATGAAATTTCTTAGAAAATAGTCAACCTCTGCAGGAAAGTCAATATTTATGTGATTTATTTTCATTGATGAATGGATAATTTCAACTATTTTTACTTTTCCAAATATAAGTACAAACGTGTTCACTAACAGCTGCATGAAAATCCTCCACAGGTTCCTCTCGTGCTCCAGCTCTTCGACACGCTTCATGCTCTGTGTAACCTCCTGGTTGTGGCTCCGGACAACCTCAAACAGGTGTGCTCTGGAGAGCAGCTGACCAACCTCGACAGGAACCTCCTCCACGCTTTCGTCCAGCTGAGAGTAGACTATCGCTCAGCCCGACTGGGACGCCATTTCAGCTAATGACCGGCAGGGCTGCCAACAGAACTGCCATCCGTTCAGAGCTGCGACAAACACAAGTGGCCAATCTTGAGTGGCTTTTGAACCGTCTTTGTCTATGATTCGGTGTCAAATTAAACTTTGAGCATCCGTTTCCAAGCCCAACATTTCCCAGGTAGCTCAATTTTAAGTTCTGCGTTTTGTTCTATATGCAGGTTTTAATGCGAGCGTAGTGCTTTGCCCATATTTTGTTTATGATATCATTTTAAAAGGATATATAATGAAGGTAGAGAGCTGTTTTGTACATTTTTCCCTGTGTCTTCGGCTTCTAATAGAGAGAGGATGATCGTCTTGAATAGATGAACTGAGGTGGGCCACTCAAATGATTCTGCCACTGGATTTGGGTGGTCAAGAGACTCATTTTCATTTGCTTTTATTTTGATTGTGCCAAATCCATCCTCTGTGGCTCTACTTGGAGTAACGGGGGTGGTCTCCACACTGCTCTGGATCAATGAGTTTGTCCAGCTCATTTCACTCAGGCTCTTGTGCACACATAGGGCTTCAAAGAGAAGACAATTACTGTTTTGAGCTGAACAATGCAGATGTTATACAACTGTTTCCATGCTTTGAAAGCTAATTTAGTTCTAAAATCATTTCATACTCTTAGAATAACATCTTCAATGGTTTTAAACATGAGTGCATCAGAATTCTGTTAAAAAATAACAATAGAATCAGTGGTTTCACTTCCATGCGCCCGACAACCTGCAAAACTGACCTTTCCAATGCTAAAATGTAACTTGATACATGAACAACAGTTATTTTGGAGACGTAAATGGAAAATATTGCATCCGTGCTAACAGCCTGCTGTTTACTAAAACTGAAGTAAAATTTGCAGATATAGCATTAACATATTTAATAAAATAAAATAAAAATACACTAGGCAAGCAGCATTAATAGTTGTTTCAAAGGGCTCGGATCACATATTGTTGTTCTTATTTTGGAACCTTTAATGCAAGACACTTTCATCTGACAGGGATGTGTTGAATGCAGTAATGTTATAGGAGTAGTTTAACCCTTAACCTCTGATGAAGAGGCAGGGGTCAAGATCTTTGACCTCTAGGAATGACTTAGGTGTGTTAGACTATTAGAAAGGATTGGATGGTCTGATGTTTGATTCCGTTATACTGTACTGATTTCAAAATTGAATTTATGTTAAAATGATGCTATTGTTTGTACAAGCTGCTCATTATAATCTATTTCCAAAAATAAAATGTGTGAAACAATGTGATGTTTTATTGATGGTGGTTCCAAAGCCAGAGGGTTTTTAGCCTACTATTATGCAATACATTTAATTTCTAAAATCATATCTTAAATTAAATAAAACATGATCCAAAAAAATAATTAAATAATGAAGTGAACATATGGATGAATTTCAAATATTTTCACTACTTTAGTTTGAGCAGGTGTTGACATTTCTGCAGGTTTTTTTTTCCTTTCAGCCATGTGTTCTAGTAATACAATTTTAGTTGTTAATCAGTTTATAAATATATATATATACACACACATTTTTTAAATCTATTTTTCAATTTTGAATAAAAGCATGATTTAAAAAAATGACTAACATCGCATTCGGAGATTTCAATAATATTGTTGTTCATTTTCCAGTCTATATCAATCTGTAGTGATAAGTGAAAATGTATTTTTAATGAAGTATAGCCTACATGAAGGAGAATATATATTCTTCTTGGAACAGACTTGATAAGTCTTTGAAAAATAGACTCTTCTCAAGGACTCATCGTGTATTCTTAGCCATGAAGGTTTAGGATAATGTCTTCCCAAAGGAGGAAAATTATTCCCGCGACTTAAAAGACAAAATGGGAGAAAACTGCTCAGCTAAACCGCCCAGCAGTGTTAAAGATGTGTGCGGTCGTCACGGCCAGGAAAGGCCGAGAGAGATAGCAACGCTTCAGAGCTGAACTGAGCCTCTGTTTTCACCACAGTGTGCCGTTCCTACAACGGCAAACAGGCAAAGTTAAACAGCACTATTAATTAGGCTAATATGAATATGATCACTGCCAGGGAAATTCAATTCTCTCAGCCCTAATCACAACTGGATAGCTTGTAAAAATTATTTTGTTAGGCCCTGGTGCAAACAGCGCGGCCTTTTCCAAACATTTGAGAACTATTTGTTTTGCATGGCGATTAGCGTTTGCTGGGAGCGAGCGAGCGCGCGCGCGGGGAGCGGGCGGCGGAGAGCGATAGGCTCCCGCGGGAACGACTGACTCGAGCTCGGGCGAGTGTGAGTGAACGCGGCCCGCTGCTGTTGTTTGTGGAGGTCTGTGTGTTTGAGCAGGTGGCGAGGATTAGCGGTGCTGTCAACACTGAACGCTGGATAAAGCCTCTGCTCACCCTTTCCTCGGTCTGCTCATTAGAGCTCATCATTTTACCATTTCACTCTCGAAACACGTATCTGAAGAGGTAAGGCTCGTTTGGGGGAAGGAGAGCGTTCACAGACGTATCCTCATGTGGGATGCTGATCTTTCTCCAGTTGTGGATCATATGGATAAGTATCCAAAAGTTGTTAAAAGTCCAAGCCTACTTTTTTTCTCAATTTTTTGAACACTTAAGTTAAATTGATAAACTTTAGGACAATTCTCCATTAGCATTAAATGTTAAACTTTTTTTTTACATTAGCTAGTAGCCTATTTTAGTCCTCTGAGACCCAAGCCACATGTTTTTTTTTGGCATTTGGGTTTTCTTTTACATTTGTTATGTTACAGTTTAATAGTGTTTAATAACAGCAGCAAGGAATTATGACAAATGTCATCTAATGATTTCAGTGGACAAGAGTATTATCTGTGAATGTCAGTTTTGGACAAGTTATCATATATGGTGTAAATGTTGTATTATTATTATTATTATTTTATTGTTTTTAATATCCAAAAATATTACCTTTTATATTTTTTATAAAACCACCCTGAGGAATATTCACTGGAATAAATAGCTCTTTCCTATCATATCATATTTTTGTACACACTTTAGGGTGCATATAAGATAGTTGTGCTTCAATTTAATAGGCATTTTATGTAAATTACTGTTTGTTTGAGATCTTTGGCACAGAGATATCAACTTGTATTAAACACACATGAACCCATCTTTCTTATGAAATAAATTAGCATTTGCTCCTTGATTTAGATTATTAAGAACTGTGTATGAACGTGAGAAACAATAGTTATGAATACCATGAGTATATTAATGCTTTTTATAAATAATAATAAAAAATTGCATTTTTTTCAAGGGTAAAGTATCATATCAATTTATATATTTTATCAATTTAAAATTTTTCATGTAAAAACATGCACTGTACTGTTGCCTGCAAAGGACATTGATTCGCAGTCTTGCAAAGTAAAATCATATTCTAATATGAACACTCACAAAAGGGTTATTTACCAGACACTAAATAATTATAAAAAACAAATTCTAGTTGCATAATAATATATACCACTCTATTAAAAAAAGAAAAGAAAAAAATTATGTCTTATACAGAGGACAAAAAAAGAACTGATATAAAAACCTTTGTTAGTTTATTAAAACTTTAGACAAAAATAAACATTAGTTTTATGTTTTGTGTTGTATTTTAAAGATCAGGCCCAAACAGTGCAAAAATTGTAAATTAAATTCTGATTGCTTGTAATGTGATCTTTACAATAATTTTGTTCATATTGACAATTTAGAGAGCTTTTTTCTGGGTAAAGAGCCTTGTATTAACCAGACATACACTTCCCATCCTCATGTTGTTGTTTCTCAGAGTTAACTTTTCACTTCAGTTTTCTGATCCCCCATTTGAAAACTAAAAGATCAAACCCATCTTAGTGTTCCTTGGTCATGTTTTAACTGTAGCTTGTGGTTACACGAGCCTTCCCACACACTTAATTAGTTCTTAAACAGTAAATCCAGCATTGTTGCAGTGTTATTATTCGCTCCCACCACCGTCGGTCTGGTCCACGCTGCCTCCAGTGCCCTCCAGTGTTGTGACAGCCCCCAAATCCCAGCTTGAGCGCATCACTCTCTCAAATCGCCCTCTCTCTGCCTCCTGGAGCAGTGACAATACAGCATTACAGCACTCAATCCATGTCAACAGCAGCTTTGCTTAATGCCAGCTCAAAGCTTTTAAGCAAAATCTTCACCTAATGATGCTGAACGATTAGCCCTTTGCTCTTATACCTGTCGATAGACTCGTATCAATTAGTGTTTGTTTGTTGCTGTATTGAGGTGAAGCTCTTGCACTTTGCTATATTTGAGCTCAAGGTGCACGACTGTACAGTACATTTACAACTTGTTTTTGTGTGTTTGTGTGTGTGTGTATTTATTCAATATTGCTGCTTTGGAAATTTAAGAGCGATTAAAGAGTCAAATTCTTGCCATAAGGAAACAATATTTAATATGAATTAAATGTTTAGCTCAGATTGGATTGCCGTATCAATTCTGTTGCACTTTTTCTGCAGGATTTGTCTTTTTGTGTTCATGAGTATTTTGTGTGTGTGTGTGCAGATGTTGTGCATCCTTCTCCTGTTGTGAAGCAGATGTTGCCCTCTGTTTTTACCCACCTCTGCACCCTTTATCCCATGCCAAGTCCCAAGAAGCAATGTGAGGGACACAACGGAGAGGTGAAAATCCAGCAGAATAACAGGTGAATCTTGGGTAAGGATGGTGTCTAATTTGAATGTTATTTTATTTGACATGCGTCACATTTTTGTCTTCATGCATTTAAAACTCTCTCTATTTAAAACTTGAAGACGTTGTAATGCTGATAGCATTTCCATTTTACTCAAGTTCAAGAGTTCAACTATATCATATGCTCAGTTTTATGTTGACATTTCAGAGGCTCAACAAGACGTATATTTTTATTCATTAAGCATTTTTTTTCAGTAGTTTATTTACATGTTTTTAATGCAAAATCATCAAATGCACATCAATGCAATTAACCAGTGTCCATATATTTTAAGAATTTTCATACATTAAAAATATGTATTAATATTATATACTATGCATAATATAAAATATAGTTTTGTGTAGTATTATAAATAGTATTATTTTCCCCATTATTTAATAATGATGTCCGACTATTGCCTGAAGGTAACTTTAAAATGATCAATCCAGGTTCAATACCAAAAGCAAACCCACTTCATTTTCCATTTTCTGTATAATGTGTTTCTTTGATCTGAAAATAAAACAATACATGGGATATTTTAAGGTTCTTGGCACTGAGCCTGTCTGAAAACCAGAACCCAAATGGTGCTCTGAAACGCATACAAGCGGAGCTGCTCTTTGGGCTCTGAGCCTGCAGTAAACTCGATGGGAAGGCAGAGGGCAGTAGTGCACTAGAGCAGGCCCCCAACGAGCCCTCTCTCCCACACTCACTCTTTCACAATGGAAGTGCGCCTGAGGATGGGGGGGGGGTGGAAGTGTTGCTTTTTTAGGTCTATAAGCCCGTATCCCTTAATCCCTCGCCATGATTGACAATCATGATTTAGGGTATATGGTGTCCCATTCTAATCCAGCAGCACTGCTTTCATTTGCATACTTGCCGTGCGTGGCCTCATTTTCAGGGGAGGCATACTGCCTGCTGCCTTTGTAAGAGATGCAGAGAGAGAGGAGAGGAAAAGAGGGAGAGAGAGTGAGAACAAAAAGGGAAATAGGAGATAGAAAGAGAGCTGAGAGGAGAGAGAATTTAGAAAAGAGAGTTGGCTGGCATTGAGGAGAGAGAGAGAAAGAGCAAGGGAGAGAATGATGAAAATTAGATTAGAGAGAGAGAGAGAGAGAGAGAGAGATTAGAAATTGGGAATGTTTGTGTATGTCTGCCAGGAGTGAGGATAACTGTGTGTGAGAGAGACAGTGTGTGTGTGTGTGTGTGTACCAAAGTCAGTCTTTGCCATCCAGCCACTTCAGTATCTCTCAATTGCCCTCCAGCTCTAAAGATCCGTCCCAAGGCACATCGCGCAGATGAGAGGGAGACGAGGAGGAAGGCTAAATTAGCATTGACTTAATTAATGAGGCATTTGTGATAACAACACAGAATGTCATATGACACCTGCAAATAAAAAATGCGATTTAAAACTAAATTGTAACCTTTGGAAATCAGCTGTGCTTAGATAGATACCTAATAGCTAGAGAGAAGGGAGCACGCCAAAAAAAAAAAAAAGTTGTAAATCTGACCACAATGAATGCACAATATATATATATAAAAAAAATGAAATCATTAAAGGCACAACCAATAGTACCTGACCTTGATTTTTTGTGTATATGTTTTCAACTGCCTTCCCTAATGCATTGCAAAAATGTCATATGCCAAGTCTTGTTTTCATACATTGAGAACTTTTGTAATTTTGTATGATATCATTTATGTGCAAAGGGAAGGTCAAACATTTACAGTCCAAACATTCAAACAGAAGGTCAAACATTTACAGTCCAAACATTCAAACAAAAGGTCAATCATTCAAACAGAACGTTTTGTTGTGACAGATTTATCAATTTAGGTTCACTGCAGTTTGAATAATAAAATCTAGATTTGGACTTTAAAACATCAAGGAATCAGTTATTCAGAGATATCAGTCAAATATCTTTGTGCCCAAGAAAAGATAAGAAGCAAAAAAAAATAATAATAATTAAAACTATTAAATAAGTAATTTAATATAGTCTATAATAAGTTGTTTTAATATTTTTATATTTGTTGATTTATGTATCATGATATTTGGTCAAACAACAATGGAATTAAAAGCAATATGATACAGTAATCAAGTAATAATGGGCAATATAAATAATTATATGATATTAAGAAATAATAAAACTAATTGTTATAATTAATATTGTATTTTTATTTATTTATTTATTGAAGATGATCTTTGGTCAAACAATAATGGAATTGAAACCAAATATAATGTAATAGTAGCAATGATGTGATATGAACAATTATATTATTAAATAATACACAATTATAGAATTATTATAATGAATATTTATTTATTATCTTTGGTGAAACAAAGGAATTCGAACCAAATCTACTAATTATTAAATAATGGCAATGCACGTAATTATTATAATAAATATAGCTTTTTATTAATTCATTTTAATAATGCTTTAGAATTAATATTTTATATTTACATATGGTCGAATAACAATGAAATAAAAAAAATAAATGAACGTACTGAATCAGTGTGTGCCCTGATGAAGGAAAACCGATATGAGACACTTTTCACTGTGTGTGTGCGTGTGTGTGTGTGTGTGTGTGTGACAGAGAGAGCAGGTGAGTGTCTTGCAGATGCTGTAGTAAGTATGATGAATCTAATCTGATTATTATCTGTCTAAGCTTCGACTTCCCGTAACTTGTCCAGTGTTTACTAGACTAAGCGGTTTCAATTCTCCGTAGGACTATCCACACGCATTAACACTTGCCCAATTTGTTATTTACTAAAACCGAGTCTGTGTGCGTTTGCATTGTGTGCTTGTGTTGTGTGTGCGCATTATACAGCATATCTCTTGAGTCTGAAAGAGACATGGGGGGGAAAAAAACTCCACTTATTCCCCCATTTTGAGAAATTAAACTCTTGTACTTGATCCAGCTAACAGGATTTTCTTAAATTACTTTATAAAAGACCATCTTTTAACTTCCCTCTCTCACATGCAATCCATTCATTAGTAGGTCTGCCTGAAGGGCCTCCCCACATCAATTGCTTGGGTTAAAGTTACAAACTTAGGCAGCTCTGTGATGCTCAGCGCTCATGGTGGTTTGCAGAGGCGGGAGCTAGAATTATTAATTTCTCAAGTATTAGAAAAAATAACGAGATTGAATTAAGAGTATTGGCCCTCTATTATCCTGGGCGGCTAGCCTCGGGGTCCGACTGTGGTGGAGGACATTATGCAAATGCTTCTTCTCTATATCTTCTCTCTCTCACTCTCTCTCTCTCTCTCTCTCTCTCTCTTCTGTGCCTCTCATTTTTTAAATTCTGCTTTCTGAATGAAAGTCATAGGAGCAGCAGGGGACAGTCCTTGTGTGTCTCATTTCTTCACTTCTACCTGAACTTCATACACTTTATGAGAACAGAATACTCTGTTTCTTCCCATCTCTCCTTCTCTCTCAGTTTCTCTAATCTTAGAGCAGGATGAGATTTTGACGGGTCCCGTAAAAGAGAAACACGGCCTGTTCCTGTCATCCCAGCCCTCTCTCTCTCTCTCTCTCTGAGATGCTGATGCTCCTGCAATCTCTGGATGTGAAATGAGAGAGGATAATCTGCATCTATGTCTGTGTCTGTCACTGTTTCCTTTTCGCTCTTTTTTTTCTTCTTTCTCTCTCTTCAGTTTCACTCTGACAGCTGGAAAAAGCTCTCAGCTCGAGCACATTGTGTTGCTCGTCACTGCTCACATAACTTACTGTATTAACGAAACTTTTTGTTTTCCAAATCAACACTGGAATGACCGGTTTTAGAGTTCGCCATTCAACAGAGTAGCTTTAACAGTGCTGCACCCTTAAAATCAAACCAAAAGTTTGACAGCTTGATGCTGTGATGTCATGTACTGGAGAACCTTTTTAATTTTCCACGATGTAATAGAAAAACCTGTTCCTCTAAAGTCTTAGGCTTGTCAAATAACTTGTTTTTTTTTCATTCAAATTAACAATTACAAAGATGACAAAAATGCACACAAACAAGTTTAATTAAAACATAGTGTTGATGATGATGTGATGCAAAAAAAACATCTAACAATTATTTCAAATAATAAAAAGAGTCAATAATGTGCAGCAATGAGCTGAATAAATACTGGTAAATGACAAATGCACAACTGAACTTGAACTAGGTTACATGTCAGTCAGAATATGGAAGTCATATTGTGAATATGCTCTTTTTGTAACAATTCACTAAAACATGAATATTATGATGCTATTTTGGGAGTGCAGGTTTTCACAGTTAAGATAGTTTTCGTTAAATGGTGATATTAATATAAATAAAATATAATACATTTATGTATTTAATTTATCAAATGTTGAAATATTAAGTTACATTTTTTCACTTCTTTGAAGAAACAAATTTTCATTTTGCTGAGTACAAGTACAGAGCCAATGAGATGCAGTTAAATATTCAATTAAAAAAGGATATTGTGATTAAAATAGAAAGAAAATTAACACAGTAGTAGAAATTAACACCGAGGAGAACTTTTTTAGGTTCAGGAAGGGCTTGTCATAAAAGTTCTTGTGATGCCAGGAAAAGACCACATAACCCCCCCACCCACCCAAATCCTAAATCAGGAACTATCAGGAGTGCAGGTGTACGCTGATTGCGCAAAAAGCCATGTCAAAAAATATTTTCTCCACGAACATGGAAAACGGCGATATCGGCATTGAGCAACCTGTTGTCTGCAGCGTTGCGTTCTTTTCTCAGCCTTGATGATATTTAACACTGCAAGTTGTCATTGGAAATTTTGTCTGATTTTCATCCAATCACGTTAATTGTGCATTTGCATCTCCGTTATCATGAAAACCCACGACACAACCACAACAAAAACACCTGTGAAAACAACATCCTCCTTTCACCGATTGTTGATGTTTGTAAATATCACAAATAAAGACGCCACCGTCAGCCACTTTTTTCCTGCAGTAGAGCGACCAAAGGGGGAAATTGGTTCTGTAGGAACCACACTGCTGGCTAGTTCCTAGAACTATGTGCTGCAAAAGCCCTTAATGGAAAAATAACTTTTTTTAAATCTCCAAATAACAACACAGTCAACTCAAGAACCCTATAAAGTGTATTACATTTTTTTGAAACTGGCTTTAACCAGTGCTCAGGGTGTTGATGTGCAGATGGTTGCTTGGGTGTTTTTTGGTGGATGCTAAGTAATTGTTTGCTTGGCAAAGTCAAAAGAGCCCAGCGCTAGTTTTGTTATATTTTGGTTTCTCGATAGGATCATTTCTTTTAGGTGACAGAGTTTGAGATTCTCCTTTCCACTGCAGGAACATAACACTGAAGTAGTCTGAATTCAAAATGAGGAAAAGTATTCATCTTTATCACAGTATGCAACAACGGTGATATCAAAAATTTATTTTCATAAAGCAAACTGTGAAAAGTAAGAGATTAACTGTTTGCTTACTGTTTATAATCTGTTCTATATATCATGCCAGTACAGCAAGTAAAGATTTAAATTACAGCATTCTGATTATGGCAAATTTAAAATCAACATGCCCTTTATTACATCACAACTCGTGTGTCACCTAGAATTCTGAGTTTTCTACTTGTAAATATGACTTTATCATTTATGTACTCATAACTCATTATTATGATTTTCTGACTCCCCTTGTAGGGCACATAATACTTACGGCTATAATGCTTAACCAAAAAAGTATGAGAAATAGTAGCAGTGAAGCTCCTTGGTTTTAATAATACAGTACAGCCGTACAATGATAGATAACAAGAGGAGGTCCGAGATGTATCAGAGTAGCCGTCCTGGTGGAGTTTAGGATGAGCTGGCAGTGCGCGGGTCTCTTCCACCTGCTTCAGATGAGAGGCGAATAAGTACGGACAGATCTGATGTCAGTAAATATTAGCTTTATGCCTGCAGCTACATTTGTATGTATATGTTTCCTTGATTCACTGACAAGCTGATTGCATATTCAGAGGCAGATGTTTCTGGTGTGGTAGAGGATGAGATCGGTGGGGGGGGCTCCTGTTAGAGGAGAAGGTAATTGGCCCCCAGGCGATGGCGGGTACAAAGAGAGAGTGCGAGAGAGGCAATAGCTCTCGTCCTCCGCTCCCCCTCAGTCTCTCATCTCTGGTTCTCTGCAGATCTGATAAAGATAAACGTGTGGCAAACGTGTCATTTGATGAAGGAGGCTCCGGGCAAACACGGGCGACATGATGAGCCTGTGATCTGCCTGCATGAGTGTCAGCAGGAGACGGGCCAGAGATCTCAATCCAGAGCCTCGCTCTCACTCTCCAATTCTCTGAGTCTCTCTTCTCCTGTACAATTGATAGTGCTGTTGTGCATTAAAATCAGATGCATACATTTATTTCAATGTTTTTTTTTCCAAGTTCCCTGAGTGAGATCCAAATGTGCCACATATTATAAAAAAAAAAGAGTATTAATGCAGAATAATGTATAAATATATTTCGTTCACTGTTTCTTGCTGGTGAAACGATCTTCCTAAATGTAACCATCCCTAACTTTTTTCTCTCTCTCTCTATTTAGACTGTACCTTACAACACAGTCGAGAAGATCTGTCACTAAGTTTAATTTTCAATTTTGGTACAGTGTTGTATCATCACCTGATGTAATATGTGCCATCTGGGAACGGAGGCAAACCCAGCTCAGAACAACTGGTCCATAGCGTACTATAGCTTTTGCGTAGAACAGGAAACAGGAAGCACCAAGGAGGAAGTTGCAATCATGAGCACATTTTTAGATTACCTTTACAAAATAAATTGTGTGCTTATATATTTGAGAGACAAGCTAGAAGAAGCTTTGTCAATGGAGTGTGTGTATATGTGCGCACACACACGTCACCCAGCTTTGAAAGCCAAGTCCCCTGGGCGAGGGCTGTGAAGAGCTCGAATGAGACATGCACAATCAGTTCCACTCTTTAAACCTCTCTCAGAAGCATATCTACTACCACAGCTCTGTCTTCACAGGCCTCTCCATCAGTTAGTGGGCTGTGAGCTGGCACACTGCTCTGGCATATTCCTCCTAGTCTCAGTGAGGTGCAGATGGAGACCCTTTTACCTTATTATCTCTCCTTATTATTGTTTTGATTGTATCATTACTCAATTCACACATTTTCGTCTTAATTTCTACTGACAACCTCTATTTGTTTATTGTTTCCTCTTGGGGGATATATCTTTGATTTTCATCTGTCTTTCAGGGATTGGTCACTTTATCGGTTTTCTGTCCTCGTTCTGCTTTAAATCTCCTAAGTTCTTTATTTAGCGAATGCTGCGTTCTTTTGAAATTGGAAAGTCTGGTGTTGGAGTTTCTATTACATGTGATAGAAGTTTAAAGAGTACGTTGTTAAAAAAAAAGTTTCTGCAGATTGGATTGGCAAATTCGTACAAGCTAATTATCAGTAGACAAAAAATTAATAAAACAGTTTGGAAAGTTTTGGAAAATCTTAGACGGTATATACTATTCTAAAGGGGAAAAGTGTGCATCTGATACAAGTTGGAATTTGTGTGCAACATGCATTGTTTCTAACATATTAGCATCAGTAAAATTGCATAAAATTGCAATGAATTGCATGGCTTTTTTTTTTTCATGTAGCATAATGGAAATGATCATCCATAGTAAAGACTGTATGTCTATCCTTCACAGCCTACCTTTTATCCCCATACATTTCAGTATGGTATCTTTCCTTCCTAAAGTCTATTATCCATCTTTACACAGTTGGATTAAACTGTTTTTTTTCTGGCATTTCCACAGATAACAAATAACTGTTTTATATCTAGAATGTATAGAATGAGAATTAAAACATAGCCAGGTGTACCTACAGATGATTTAGGTGCCTTGAGTCCCAGTGAAGTTTGGCAGGTTGCAGTGGACCAACGCTATCTCACGGCCAATTCGTATGTATTTTACGAGGTGGCTTATTCGTACGAATTTGTACGACCTCACTCGTATGATTTTATACGATTTGTCTAAACCCCAGTGATGGTTAGGTTTAGGGGCGGGGTTAGGTGTAGGTCATTCGTACAAATTCATACAAATTGTGCAACTCGTAAAAAACGTATGATTTGGCAACAATCGTATGAATTTGTACGAGTGTGGACGTACGAATTCGTACGAATAAGCAACCTTGTGAAAAATGTACGAATTGCCATGAGATCGGGTTGAGTGAACTGATTCTAATGTGACACAGAAAAAATGTGAGGAAATAAATAGTGCTATTAACGGCCTGTGTATTATAAAGTGATTTGTTCATTAAAGCAAATTGTGGCATTGTAAGTCCTTGCAACATTGCCAAGCGACATGTCACATGACCAGTGGTGCCATTAGGCAGAAACACGAGCAGGTCCATTGGGATGCTGACATGTGTTTAGGGGTGGTTGTGGGAGGAGGGAAGGGTGGTGCATTTGGAGGGTGCCTCTCCGGGGGTCACCATGTTTGACTCTTCCCACAATCCCCTTAGAACAAAGGCGTCATTGACAGGAGGAATGTGCCAGGCCACCAGCTAACATGCTAACACCCTCCTCGAGCTCCCTCCCCCTTAACACACGGGGTCTAACCAAGTGATTAGTTGGGGATTAAAATATTTGCTGTGCAAATACCTGCCATGGCTGTCCGAATCAACGCCACAGCGTAGTTCAAAGACACTAGTTGAACTCGAGCGAGACCTCCAAACTCATGCCTCAGACCCACCCCAGACAATTTCTCAACTGACCTCTAGACGTCTGCCAAGACATCTACTAATGCCTGTAACATAGTCATTTTTGCAACACACAAAAATTCACCCCAAAATAAACTTTCAGACATCTTTTATTTACTGTCATGTTGTTTCAGACCTCTACTTGTTTCTTTCTTCAGTGGAACACAAAAAAGAATGTTGGTTACCATACACTCTAAATTTTTTATTTTTTGTTCCACAGAAGAAGGTAAGTCACTTGCAGTCTTTAGCCAACGCTCATTTAGGTTGGCGAATAAATCTTGAGAATTAGCTGTTTTAAAATAATCTCAGGATGTATGTTTGCGCTACAAAAGTTTTGGGGTGTATATAACCTTCACTCTCATTGGCTCTCTGACCAAGAATACATGACCTTTTTTTTTTAATTCAAGGAATTAAATGCACAACAGTCTTTCACAGCATGTGCAGAGGCTTTTTGTAGTCAGATTAATTTGTACACAAACTGGATTGAAGGTGCAAATTTCATAGGCATATAAAGGTGCACTGTCCATTGGCCAGTTTTGCATTGTGTTCGGCACCTTTGGCACTAGTCCGACCACCATCAGCGGCTTTTTGGGTTAATTCAGCATTGAGAGAACACACTGATTGGCTGTTCAGCTGATAAAAACTATTTTGTAGCATAACAAACTCTTCTGTATAACTAAAATTGCTGGAAGCAGCTCTGGGAGCCGTACACATTCAAGTTAAAAATGACCGCATCTGCTCTTAGGTTAAAACGTAGATGATTAGATTTAGAAATGTGACCACAGCTTTTACAAAAAATATCTGAATTTAGTCCTTTTAATCAGATTGAAATAAAATGCACAAGTATGTATTGCTTTAGTGTGACTCAATCTAATTTTTACAGTGCATGTAAGTGGACTTAAAGAGTCAATATAACCTCATGGAGCTTTTATATGTGGAAACTTTTAGCACAATATATTTGGTTTTAAACAATATTGTAATCAACATTTTTTTGTTTTTTTTTGTTATTACAACCAGCTGTTATTTAACAAAGAACTTTGTTAAAACTAATTGCTTGTGCATGCTAGATGCCAAATGCTTTATGACTCCATGGGTTGAAACAATGCTGACTGTATACACACACACAAAAAAACACACAAACCCCAAACCACAACCTGTGCCTACAACAATGTGACCTGTACTTTTTTTTTTTTTTTTCGCAATCATGTGCAGTTCTTTTATTAAGGAGCCCTAACCCCTATGACTCCAACCTTTAGTATTATATTTAACCTCCAGCAGTCATTTGGCACCAGTTTCTCTTGATTTTCGTCTGCCTCCCTCCACACACCTTTTCATCACGCTGCATTTACTTATGTACAGCTGGTTGTTGAAGCAAAGATTTAATTACTTTCTGTTAAATTAATTTGCAAAGGAAAATAAACAGGCTGGTGGTAGGTCTGGGGAACAAAAGGCAGTGAGATGCTGGGAGCGAGAGCAGAGAGTGAGCGTTGCTGAATGAGGCAAGGCACGCAGGGAAAGAAAAAAATCAACCGGGCTCCGACAGGTTTCAATTAAACAGACCCCTAGCAGCTCAGACCAGTGCTACCTGCAGCCCTTCAGAAACTTATTGATGCAGTCCATATAAACATCAATCACTGTCAGGCATCGAGGCCGTCTTGTGTTTGTTCACCCCACACCGTGGTGACTACATGTGCATTTATTAAGATGTTAAGTCCATGTTTTAATCTTTTAGTCTGCAGTGTTTTAAAGGGATAGCTTTGTCATTATTTACTCACCCTCATTTATTTTGAGGCTTTCATTCTTCCGTGAAGCACAAAATAAGCTATACTGGTCACTCGTTTCCATGAAATTACAATTAATGCTTTCAGACTTCAAAAAGCTCAAAAGCACCATATACATATCCTAGCTAACAAGTTGTGCACTATATTCCATGTCCCTAGCCTTGTGTAATAAACAGGCCCTTATTGACATTTTTTTTGTTGTTTAAAAACGATTTCAAGTTTTCCTTTCTCTTTGGAGTGTTACATGCTGTTTGTGAATAGATAAGATCCCTAAAGTTGCAAAGACTAAAGTCTCAAATCCAAAGAGATATTCTTTATAAAAGTTAAGACTCGTCCATGCTCTCCTAAAATGCCTCGTTAAAACACGCCCCACATGTCTACATCACTGCGTGGGAAGATTTGCATAACACCGCCCAAATGTTCACACAAACAAAGGTGTAACTTTGATTCTCGCTGTAGTATTGTTGGTGCTGCCGCCATGTCATGGAGAAGCTGTGTTTCATTGTGAAAGCGAAATTACTTTGTATGGTCTTCAATAAAAGAGGACATAACTAGAACTCAGTGGTTAAGTTGTATTTACAGCATTGTTCCAGAACAGTTCAACTCAAATAATCTGATGTGTGCGACACATTTTACGGCGGACGAGGACTGTTTCCTGATTCTGCGAGAGTTGCCTACAATGCTGGTGTTCTCACAAATAATGCTGACTCTCAGTCTGTAAGCATGTTTTCATATTTAAAGGATTTGCCACTGACTATTCAAATGTGAGTTTCGAGCAGTGTAGAGTAGTGCTAGTTGTTTGTCATCTCTCCGAACACAAATGCAGACATGGTTTTATGTGTATATATATATGAACAGATTAATTTTATTTTGAGGTCAGCTTTTTAAAGTAGGATTTTTCAAGTTTTAATGTTGTACAATTGTATATTGTATGGACTATATCATTCGTAGTGGTACCCTTGAGTGCATACATACAGTACACCATTTAGTTGGATTAGATTTTTTATTACAAAATAGTGTTATTGAGTCACAATAAACATAGAAGTAGCTTTTGCAACGAGATCATTCCTGCAGATGTAAGAGGAAATTGTCTCATCCCTTGTTACATATGGTTAAAATCTAGGGATAAGATGGTCTGAATTTCTTGACTATATATTTTGTATAATGTATTGTACTGTTCATAATGCATTTGCATAATGGTTTTATATGTTGTGTTTGTTCAAAATCTTTTCTCTGAGTTGTCCATCAGGTCTTGGTTAATTTGTATTTGGCATTAGCATGGCTTTGAGGTTAGTGAGGTGAGTCAGCACTATGTGCAAGGCCTGTTTTAATGCCTTATTCTGGACTCACTCCAGGGCTTTTAAGAATACCACTCCCCTCGTCGTCTTTCATTCATCACTGCTGTGGCCACACATGTGCCGTACTCCATATTTAGAGCATTTTCTCTGTACTGTTGGAGGGAGGTGATGCCCATGTCAACTCAATTATTCTCCGGTGACTTGCTGCTGCCTTACATACTGTGCATAAAAGGAAATGTATTTATGCCTCGCATGCTACTTTAGAAAATGTACAGTCGTGATGATAAAGAACAATGCAACTGTGCAATAAGTAACTCTTTTTTTTTTTCAAGTTGATCAGTTTCCAATATTGATTTAGTGGCATCATGCCAGGAACTTAATTTTCCAACTTCATTTGTTATATACGCTCATAAATGTATGACATTAATATATCTTAATATATTAACTGAAAAAAAATCTTATATTTATATATCTAATATTTACATGTTATATTTTAAAATATATCTTACATTATGTTTTGATTAAATTTCTACATTAAAAAGGATGTGTATATCAGAAACCGATACAAATTGAAATATTTATGTTTCTGGCATATGTTCTTGCCAGTGGAAATCTTTAAAAAGTATTTCCAGTGCAAAACGACAGACAGGTTTTCACTACATATGAAATAAACATCATGAAAGTGTTTAGCTGTCACATGACTCGAACAGCTTCCGGGTGGTCACAGTTATGTCTCTCAAGTATGTCTGCCCACCCACAGAACGTAGGTGTTGGTAAATGAGTGGAAAATCTGGATGGGGAAAACAGTGTGTGTGATTCTGTGTAGCCCTCAGCAGTCTAAACCCATTATGCTACCTCCATAAGATCTGTGTGATGTCAATGTAGTGGAGGTGGTTTGCCAACAAATCATCTTTTTCCCAAGCATCATGTTGGTTTGAGTATTTCAACTCACTCCAATGTAAACAGTCACGTGTACTGTGGCACAAGTACACAAGATGATGCCCATGAATGCGTACTGTACATGTACTATTTAACACCTCCAGAACTGACCAACAGGTATCTACTCACTGGGCCAGTACAGCTTAGTCACCAACACATTATGAGTGTCAGTCAGGGGTAGCGAAGCATAGCATGTAATCTATAAGTGGGGTGTGTTTTAAAAGAACCCCATGAGCTCTCTTAATCACTTTATCAAATTGTAAGATCAATAAAGCTTAGTGTCTCTAGACTGTGTTTTATTATAGATGGGTAAAATAGAGACAGGGTACTCGGGAAACACAATTCTTGGCAGTTGTGCATTTTTTGCACTAAAATGAAGTAGGATTAAATGGGTTAGGAGGTTTGCTGCTTTATGGAAGTTCAGCGTGGATCCCTCGGGCTTTGGGTCATGTGATGATTACTGAATGAACCCTGTGACCAGCTGCAGGGAATGTTATACCATATTAATTTACTCATTTTAAATATGTAGCATTAATGATGCCTTAGATTAAAGCATTATTATTTAACTTATTTGGTCAAAAATGGCTTAAAGGTATTACAAGAATATGCACTATTAGTATTTATCAATTAGCAAATCACCAGTTGAAAATATCTTGAAGATTTTGTTTCTTTATAAGAACTAGAAGAACTTTTTAACCTTTGTATTTAACATAAGTCATCCATATTTTTTTAGAGGTATATATAAAGCAAAACAAACAAAATGTTCTAATCAAAGTGCTACATTCAGTACGTTAGAGTGTAATAGTGTTTAGTTTTGTCATTATTGTCTGATTTGATTGCACACCAATTTTAACATCGCAAGAATGCTTTTTTCAACTAAAATTTGATAACACACCACTGAAATCCCTTGTTTCAACTGAAGTGTGCTCAATTATTCCCACTTTAATTAACAGTCAAGTTCCGGAAGACTAGAAATCAATTCAGCTTCTGTTGATTTGTGTTCCTTTGTAAAATATTTTCTGTTTCAGTGTTTTCTATGATCTATAAGCCCTGTTAAGAAATTGAAAATTTTCTGGTGTGTGCTAAAGAGACAAAAAGAGAGCGATAGAGGACAAGAGATATACAAACTGAGAGAATGTGATGCCTGTAACTGTGGGTGGCATTGAGGAGCAGGCTTCCCTAATCTGCTGTGCCTCACTACACCCTAAACAAGGATTAGACACCATGGCCAGGCCTCATGACTGCCCTGATGCCGTAGCACACACACAGACCGCATTTGTGTTTGCGTCAAATTCTAATCCATATTAAATAAGTTTACACAGCCTTAACAAGGCTTTTGGTGACAGCCCTCACTTCTCCTAGTAGATGTTATACATTGATGCTGAGGTAATTCCCACACATGTAAAATTATTTGGTTGTCTAGAAAGTTAATTCACTCATTCAAGTTTGATGAGAGATGGATAGCCTGGAAACTATAGTTTTGAGGAGGTTTGAGTTCACTTTTTAATAAGTCTTGATAGAAGTCTGGATCTTCTCACTAGACAATTTTAAATGACACAGATCAAAAGTTGACTTTTTTTTTCTGCACACACATTTGATGCTTTACCGAGGGGAAAATAATGTTGCATGTGCCCATCAAAAGAGCCTCGAGTTCGAAGATTTGTGTTTTCTGTGAAAAATGACTTGTCTTGAGTCATCAGCTCAAGTCCAAGTAATAAGTAATTGCAACAAAATCAAAGTGAAGTCTTCAGAATTCTAATATTTACCAAGTCAAGTCATCAAAATTGTGATTTGAGTATCACTTGAGTCCACATATGAGATAGATGCACATACAGATAGATTCCCTCAAGGGGAAAATTAGTTAACTAATGCATCGCTTTTCCCATCCTAGTTAGTAAAGTGTAATGGAAGAATTAATTGCTTTTCCTGCAAGTATTCGAACCATGTGGAGAGGTGCAGTCCTGATAGAAAATAAGTTCTCCTGGAAGAGTGAAATCCTCCCCATGAGAGCTATTTGTCAGGGTGTCTGCCTACTCTCTTTGCCATCGCTGTTCGGTGTAAATATTCATGAGGA
Source organism: Carassius gibelio (assembly GCF_023724105.1). Lineage (NCBI taxonomy): Eukaryota > Metazoa > Chordata > Actinopteri > Cypriniformes > Cyprinidae > Carassius > Carassius gibelio. The sequence continues at coordinate 8,960,934 of NC_068412.1, read as the reverse complement.
TTTGAGCAGTATAAATAGCAGAGGTGTCCACACTGCCACAACGCTCTCTATCTATGCAGAGAAAAAAGACGGCTTAATGGGCTTATTATGAGGCACATTACATCACCAATGCCCAATTAAAAATCTCCATAAGAGGAGTGGAGGCAGCTTATGCTGGTAAACTTTGAACAGTGTGCTTTAAAAGTTGCAAGTGAAGGCATCTTGTGACTGTGAAGTTGAGAGTGTGCTCAAACGACTGATGTTATTAGAGCCCCTTAAAACTATAAATAAGTACAACCAAGGTCACTATTTGATTCTAGAAGGAATAGTTTGTGATTTTATGCTGTCCATGTATGGTAGTTGCAAACATCTCGTGTCGGCAGGGATTGATGGGTAGTTGATGATGCAGGCATTAAACAAAACAATAAGTCAATAATTCTTGGTGTCGTTTAATATAAGATTTACAGCTTGTTCTATAAACACCTTCTGAAATATAAGCCTTAACATTGTTCAGTAGTCCAATGATGTTACAATCAACATTCAAAGCTGTAAAGTTCTGGATGTGTGGAGAAGCAGGTAAGATTTAGAAGATAAAGAAGGCGGGGCCATGCAGTGTATGTAAAGTTAGGTTAATAGGTTTTGTAGGGGAGCTCGACAATCACCTAGAATGTACGACACACTTCTGAGAACATGTCATGGATGCCTGCAACTTGTGTTATAAACAAATACAGCTGCAATGGCAGGTGGGCAGGTGTGCAAGAGATGGGAGCGAAGATGTAGAACAGCAATCTCATGATGAGTCCAACTCTGATAGCGAATGGAAGATTGGGCTCAGTCAGGACCTAGAAGACGACAGGAAAGACATTCTGGAGGGCAAAAGTCAGCAGGCAGTAGCAGCAGGCAGCCCCTAAGGACTGGAAGCACCCTGTTCTCCCAGGCCTCCCCTCACTGGGTGCTGGTCCAAATGCAGATGTGGAAAAGGGAGAGACAATCGGGCTGGGCAGCACGGTGGGCATGAAGGGAGGGAAATGGGGAGAGAGAAAGAGAGGGGGAACAAGTACCATCCCCGCCGCTTTTTATCGCAGCCATTGATCGTGGCATGTGTGCATTGATCCAAGTCGACCATCTGCTAGAGTTAGATAAGCATGTGAGGGTCTGGGCATTGTACTGTCACTCAGAGAGAGAAAGAGAGAGGGAGAAAGTGAGAGATGGGGAAAAAAGAGGGAGAGAGACGGCGAGAGATTAAGCAGAGAAATAGTGAGACAGTGCGAAAGACAGCGAGAGAGAATGTTAGAGACGGAAGAATAAAGAGATAGGGTAGAGTCAGCGAGAGAGGAGAGAAGTGATGATGATGGGGAGGGAGGGAGGGATGGATGGATGGATGGGGGTTTGCTTCTGCTGCAGGGAATTACGGAGGAAGGATTAGCCTCTTCACTCCCAGGAAACTGAATTTTAAATGGCTGTCTCCTGGCTCTTTCCCTTTCTCTGTCTCTTTCTCTCTCTCTCCCATGCTAACCCTACCCCCATAGTGCCGCTTTCTCTCTGAACTGTATCTCATCAAATCAGTACCTCATCAGAGTTTGGATGCCATATGTTCCAAGTGATGGAGTCACTACCATCACATAACATCACATTTATCCTGAAGGTCTACTGAGTCATCCACGTTTCCCCTAGACTCTTTGTCTGTCTCCAGGTCTCAATTCTCCCATGTTCAGTGCTTTGCATGTTAAATAATGACTATCCCTATGTAATCTATCCATCATGGCGCCATCTCATTTGTTCTCTGGCCTACTCTTGTCTTCTGACCTCTTTCAGTTAACTTCAAATTCATTCACATTTACTAGACCATTGATGTGAACTTAACCACTGGAGCCGCTACAGACATTGAGGAGGATACATCTCTACAAAAGTCTAAATAGTAGTTGCCAGTATAGGTTCTTGAATGGTCAATTATTCAATTATAACATTTGTTCTAACCCAATCTTGGATCTTTAGTTATAACCTTGATTCTAAAAATATTAACCTTCTCTTGTTCACCGTTAACAACAATTTTGCCCAGAAGGAAATCTTCCAATTCTGAACATGTTAACTTTATACTAGTTACCTCTTGTAAGATCCCTTATAATTGTAACAAAGGTAAAGACCTAAATACCTCTAAAGATGACAAGTTTTTTTGTTGTTGTTTTTTTATCATTTGGGGCGTTTCTTGGTTTCTAAGGAAGGCCCCCTCTTTGCCGTTGTTCTGGAGTCTTATTTGGAAGATGAATACTAAGGTTTTGAGGGAGTCCCGCAAGAATACCCTGTTGCCAAGGACCCCACAAAAGAGCAACAACAGCTTTCCGAGGGACATAAGGTATTCTGCCACCCACACCTCCTTTAGCCTTCTCCGCCCTGTCCTTCCATCCCACACTCCATTCTCTCTGTTATGGCAACTTTTTACTTCACTTCATTTTCCTCTTTAGAATGTGCACATTGGGGTCTGACTCCCGGTTAGGACTGTGCCATTGTTGAGGTGTGTTTGTGGGGTGGGGGGGTCCATTGGGTATGGGGGATTAGCGAGGCCGGTTGGATCATTTTACAGCCGCCAACCCCTCTCCCGACCAGACCTGTGGACAATGGGGATTAAACTTCTCTTATTCTTCCCCCCCAAATCGACAGAATGACAAAGACGGTATTCCTCTGGGCCTTTTAACACCGGGCTGCACAGCTGAAGTTACGGTCGGGGGTGGCTAGGGACGGCGAGAGAGGGTGCGAGGGCGCTTTGGACAAAATTAATCCTATGGAATTTTCTCCCTTCCCTCTCCTTCTCCTGCTCATTGCCAATGGAGATTTGTGGCCCCTCTCTGCTATCTTGCCCCACCAATCATAATGAATGAACGCACACATACACACATGTAAGTTGGTCAAAGGGACACAAGAAGGATAACATTGATGCCTTGTTCCATGTTTAACACCTTAAAAGACAAACTGGCAAATGCCAGCCAGGAACACTTTGAGTAAAGACCAATAAAGATCAACGTGAGCTGGTGTGGCAGCACAGGCCGAGGTGTCAATAAGCTCGTTTGCCAGTTGACAGTGATAGGTTTAATTAAGTTTCTTATACACCGGTCTCCCGCTGGACATCCACTTAGTTTAATCACCATATGCCATTCAGAGGCGGCCTACACGCGTAATAGCCTTTTGAGTGCCTCTCACATCACTTCCACACCATTGCAGCTTGTTCCCACTGTATTTTTGATGGACAGGAAGTGCAGCATGTACTGCAGGTATAATACATTAATTATTTCTTTTCTATGTCTATGAGGGTTATTTGAACCAACATCCAGAAAAGGGGGGGAGGGGGAGGGGGGGGGGTTAAAAAGACAAGGCAGCTTTGATGATACCAATGGTTTGACATTAGTGCAACATTCAAAATGAGCATCACATTACACTGGAACCTTCTGCTGTCGCCCACAGTAAATTAGGTAAGGTAATCTGACCTGTTGATGCTTAGGGTATTGTACACTAGCTCTTAGTGTAAACATTTGAATTCATCCTGTTTTTCAAACTCTGGTGTGTACCTGCAAACCATATCTGAGTCCACTTAAAAAGGTGGTCTAGAGTAAGGTTGATGTGTATGGTTTACCACTAATGTGAACTCAGTCAGCCTAAATCGTATAAGTGAACCTGCTATTTATGACGTATGTTGTGGTCAAATTGTGTGTATGTGTCTGTGCTCACTCACTTTCCTGCGCGACTGATACACTGCAAGATGAAACTCTCATTTAACTGTCATTTAGACCAAGCAATCTAATCTAAGTGTGAAGGCACCCAAAACAACTTTTAGTTACTTAAAGGGATAGTTCACCAAAATATTTTAATTGTGTCCATTACAAAGTTGTTCCAAACCTGTAAGTCCTTCATTTATCCTTGGAACACAAACTAACATATTTCTGATAAATTCTGAGAGCTTTCTAACCATGCTTAGACAGCAAAGTATCCACCATGTTCAAGACTCAGAAAGGTAGTTTGGACATTGTTATAGTAGTCCATGTCCATCCTTGGTTCAACCTTAATTTTATGAAGCTACGATAATTTCTTTTTTTGTGCGCAAAGATAACCAAAAATTATGACTTTATTCAACAGTTTCATTTAATTTTTTTTTAATTTATTTTATTTAATCAGGAACGATGCACATTCATAGTATATACAATATGTAAAATGTGCCAGATTTAGCAAACACTGGCTAATTTTCACCCATAATGCCTTTTGGCAAATTGATTTTAAGGACAGGAAGAAAATATAAACAGAATATTAATACACCAAATTAAGAACAAGGAGAAAATATGAAAACATAAGGAACAAATAAACAGAAATTACAGACTACTGTACCATATTCATAAATCACTATAAATGATCTCAAGTCTAATGGGTCAATAACCATATTTTCAGCTTTTTGGAGAAACCACAGTGTCCTGTTAACTGTTTTAATTCTTTCAGCCCTACTGGGAGTCTATTCCACTCATGTTTTCCTCAACAACAAAAAAAAGATAATTAACCAAAGGTAGTTCTTCTAAATGGCACGTTACAGTCGCCTCTAATACTGGCACTTGTATACTGTCCTGTTATCTGATCAATGTTATCCTTAAGAACAGGTGCAGCAAAACCATTTAAGAGCTTAAAAATAAGTACCAGATCAGCAAATTTAATCGAATGTTCCCAACTTAAACTAGAAAACTTAGTTCATATGTTACAATGGTGAAAACAGTTTTTTTTTTATCCAAGACCTTAAGAGATTGTTTGTAAATCATTTCAACTGGTTTAAGAAAAGACCTACATATTTGAGTCCAGGTAGTCATAACAATATGTGATTTGAGGATTAATCATTAAATTCATGAATAGAACCGCTTCTTCATTGGTCAGACTATTTTGGATAAATCTGAAATCTGCTAAATATAATTTCACTATATTAATCACTTTCTTCTCATATTTTTAAAAGAACATTTTATAATAATCCTAAATATTTAAATTCATGTACTAACTTATATTTTCACATGGCTATAAGAAGCGTTAAACATGGACGCACGTGCAGTTGCCGTACTGTATTGAAGCTTTCATCAGGATAAAACCGTATATTAAAAGCTAACATAAGAAGTAGCATTTACAAATATGAGTGTATCTAAAAGTATGAGACGACAACAAACAAAAAAACATAGGCTTAACATTAAAAGCCGTGCTTGCACAGGTTCTGCACAATCCACTTTAATGATATCCTCTGCTACTTAATTGGGCTCAAACTAATTAGCAATATTAACAACGTCATTGTTTACAATACAACTGGAGCACAAGCCACTGAGGTGAGGGGTGGGACATTTAGATGAGGTTTAGCCAATCACAACACTGAACTAGCTAAAAGAAGGAAATGATCAGTGTATTTCTCAGAGAAAGGACAGAGCGGTGTGGAATACAAAACTAAGCATTAACATATTAGACTGCACCCCATAAACACAATCAAGCCTTGAAAAAAGATACCCCTTTAAGATATGTGATTATTTGCTCCACTAACCATTTTTCAGTGACTTTCGACATTACAGGGAGAATACGTGTTGGCCTATAATTGCTCATTTTTTCTCTTCGTTTATGACACCGTGACGCATGCGTGTGCATTACTTTGCTTGTAAACAAGGCTCAGCCATCTGGGCTCCTGTGTCAGCAGTTCTACACACATGCGTCATGATAACGTGTCAACTAACACGGAAGAGAAGAAATTGTTGAATAAAGTTATTTTTGTTTTCTTTGCACAAAGAGAGTATTCTCATAGCTTCATAAAATTACAGTTGAACCACTGATGTCGCATTGATATATTTGAATGATGTCCTTAGCCTACTTCCTTTTGCGTGGTAGTGGTAGTGGTCTATGCAGGGCCAGAAAGCTCTCGGATTTCATCAAAATATGTTAATTTGCATTCCAAGGATACTCAAAAGGCTTACGGGTTTGGAACGACATGAGGGTGAGTAATTAATGACAGAATTTTCATTTTTAATCTGTCACATTTTAAAGCCATTTTAACAGTTCAGTCTCAGACGGCCAACTGGGGGGCAAACCGATTGATTTGGAGATCGCTTTGCACCATGTTGTTTCCAAGTCCATCCCAGTTGTTCAATGTCAATCCATTAACATGCACTGATAATTGGTAACCTAGAGTTGTTTTGCTGGGGGTGGTGAACGTTGGCCTTCAACAACAAATGACAGCCTTTCACACACGATACAAGCTGAATGATTTGCCTCATAAAAATGCATCTTTTACTTATTAGGGCGAGGATATGCAAAATGTTTGCACATTATCTTGTTCTTTTCACCCTAGCCTCTCTCTCACCCCTCCCCTCCTATCTCTCAGTTCCTCTCTCTCGCTCCCACTTTCAAACAGGCATGTTTTCTCCCTCCCTCGCTCTAACTCTCTCCGCAGTAAATAAAAGATTAAATGAGTGTTCTAAAAACACACACTGGTCACCAGAAGATAATTGTTTCAGCTTTGTTTACTGTGCGTGAGTGTTTTTACCCCCCCCCCATCTTTTTTTCTTTTTCATTGTGCACCATAATTAAAATTCCCTTATTTTCAAAGAAGTTCTACAAGAAGAAGCTAAATTGCCTTTTTTGTGTTTATGTTGCTGTCATTAGCCCACTGTCGTATTTTAGGAAGAATGAGAAAGGAGAAAAAGAGAAAGAAGTAGAGAGAGAGAAACTCACTCCAAATGTCCTTGGGAAAGACAAGAAGATCCACTTCATAACATGTTTATTCAGTTCATGCTGTCCTTTCACCAATCTCTCCTCTATTGCAACCTATCTCCTTTCCTCTCTCTCTTTTTTTGAAAAGATCAGCTCAAAGTCATTTAGTCTCAAGGGTTTGAACCTCTTCTCATGTGCTGAAATTAAAACTATACTCATTTGTTGCATTGCTGATGATCATAATTGACACTATGCATTATGCAGATTTTTTTAGATCGACAAATCTGCACATATAACATGGATATAGTGATTCCCTAATGGGTCTCTACCGTCTATGCTTAACCATTCCTATCAGCAGACAATAACAATAAATATTAATTTCCGGAGCATGTGAGAATGGTGTCATGGATGTTCTGCAATCACCCTCCCTTTCCGGTCTATTTTATTTTTTTCCCAAACACTGCATTTGGAAAGTAGACTGGGAGCTTGTTATTAAAAAGGTGACAATGAGATTTTGAGCTAAAATTTGCCACATGCCTCTTTTGTAAGCCATGCACGATCCAGGCCATCTGACACCAGCTGACTGTGAATTGCCACCAGAGGCCTGATGCCAGCAGACTCATCCTGTGCTGCCACTGCAGAAAAGGAAACACAGCAAATTAATATTCAGCTATTGACTAGAATAGAAATACATTGATTTAGTTGCAGTAACACCAGTTCCTTAAAACACTCTTTTTAATCCCAAAGCACTAAAAGGATTCATACTAAATGGGTAAATTGATGATCTCTGATTAGATTATTTTGAACATCTGAGCCATGGTGCACATGTTCTGCCGCACTGAGCTGTGATGCTCAAATGGATGATCTGTGTTTGAATTTGGCTTGCAACATAGCTTGCAACAACAACAAAAAAATGCCTTTTGTATTTCGGCACCTATGACTTCCACACATACATACCTCTTCGTTTCAATCCTGCCTTCCTTCTGCTTTTGCTTAGTCAGGCATAATAATTGAATCTCAGGTTAATATTACTTCTAGCAGCCACACTTGACTCGGTCAAAAACAACTATTACAGAGATCCAATGTTTTTTTTTACACGGCTCTTCACATTGATTAGGCAATGTGCTGCCATGAGAAATGCACTGGATTCTAAATGACAGTCATTTGCATTAAATAAGGAGCGTGGGGCATTGGGGACACTGCCTGCCTGATTTGTATTGGAGCTGGAAGGAAATCACAACGCGCTATGGGTTTCATTCGCTGTGTGTTAAAGTCAACACACGTGTGATTCAAACATGTGTAATCAACTGTTCTGTATCACGTAAAATAGGAAAATTTTCTTTTCTTTCTCTTTTGCTAACAATTGTATTCACTTGACCCTAGAAAACTAGTTAGCTAAATTGTCTCCATTTATATAATAATGCTTTTTTTATTTATATAAAGAAATGCCTCCTTCATAATATCAAACATATCTTTAAATGGCAAAAGTTTTGCATTTACACTGAAAAAAAAAATGTGAAGGATTTGAAACTGCTATTTCTTTCCCAGATTTACCCAGCATAGATGTTTATGCCGATCCAGGTTGGTTTGTACTTATTAGTTTTGATGCTGGTCTAAATGATGGACCAGCATAGACATAATGTTCATTCTTTAACACAAAATAGCCATGCTGGTTAAGTTAGTTGGGAAGCTCACTGGTCCACCAGCATCGCATGCTATGGACCAGCATACAAAACACAACATATGCTGGTGACCAGCTATGCGGGTCTTTTCAGCAGGGTTTGAGTTCTGAGAAAAAAAAACACATCATAAATAGACGTAAATCAGCTGTAGCTGTCTGGCATCTCTTGACAAGGAAACAAACTAGATTAAAACTCCAACTACCGTTAATGACTTGGGCTATTTTAAGTCCCACTCTCCATCATTTAACCTCCCGGTCAGACAGAAGAACAGAGGAACAGAGGGTGCTGGGAAAGGAGGGGTGAGTGAGGTAAGAAAGAAGGCCTCTAAAAAAATAAAAGAAAGAAAGAAAAATCTTTTTATTTTCAAATGAAAGGGCAAAAAAAAAAAAAAAAAAAAGGTTTTGCTTGCCTCCTCCTGAAGCGCTGTCAAACTCAATCAGTGGCGAGGACTGCTGATGGCTGTTCATTGGCCAGACTCTAGTTGTGGACAAAAGAGTTTGCTGTGAGCCACAGCGCACACACATACTGCATTGCGCTCGCAGCCAATCACGGCTCACTTAAAACAAGCCCATCAGAGAACAGTGGACAAAACCCCAAAGACAAGTATTTACCGCATAAACATTCACCACTTTCGCTCAAACCATTGTTCGACATTAGAGAGAAATTTATAAGAGAGAAACCGATACAACTTCGCTAAATAACAACATTACGGCCCCCTGCTTACAGCGCTGCCTCGCACCCGCAATGCACAGCAAAATCAATCACAAATATAAACATAACATCTCCATAAAACAGGCACGCAGACACACAAATCCACGTGTACACACAAATGAAAATGGGTCTATAATATGAGTGGGATAAAATGGCCTTGAGCCTCAAGCCCTTTGCTCAGAACCCAAAAAGGCCTTGAATAGACAAGCCTCAAATCACATTGTCGAACAAATCTGGTATTAAGAAGAGGAAGAGAAGACTTTGCCCCAATTTACCGTCTCTGAAGACTTTAGTTAAGCTAGTTACTCTGGAGCTTAGGTGGAGATGAGGGGCTACGCTAGTGTGTGTGTGTGTGTATAAATCCCTCTTGGTGTTTTAGGGACCGGGAGAAGGGGCACTGGTCGCCAGACGCCCAGAGTCTGACACTCCTTCAACTTGAACCCCCCTCTCGCCAAGTCTGTGTTTACCCGCACCAAACAATAGGCCTGCTATTGGCAATTAAATGCCATTTGGAGATCCCTGGTGCAAGTTAATGGTATTACTGTTGTGATTCTTTCTCTGAATGGTGCGAGGGATTTCTTTCTGCACCAATAAAACACAGCTCACCGTCTTACCAGCATTACATAGCTTACCTAAGGCTTATGATTCACGGCTGCGTGATTACCGTTTGACTGTTTCTTTAAACGGCATAGTCACAGCTATGGCTGCCGGGCCAGTCTGCTGGATTGCCTCATATAGCCTCATTACCACTTTCATTTGTCTCGCCATGTTGCCTGTTGGTCGCGAGTTGCTGTTAATCTCCAAATTGAAATACATCAAATGCAGTCCTGTGTGGAAGTGCGTTATTCACTCACATACTTGTTTAACTTTGACTTTCTGTAACGCCACTGTTCTTTTCCTTTTGCATGTTTCATCTTTCAAAATTAGTTTTTTTTTTTTCGGTGTGACGAGTGTCAGAATGGTTTTAGACACTGGCTTCATTTATTTTCCACTGGTAAGTCGTTGCTTACCTCATCAGTATAGCGCCTTTTACTTCTAGGTTTCTATTCAAACATCAGAAAATAACACTGGATGTATGTACGGCAGAAAAAAGAGCAGTTATTTCTTCACTTTTTTACTTCTTGGTCTAAGAATCCTTTCACAATGTCTACTATAGCTCCCACCCTCCACTCTCACCCTCTCCGTCCCTCGTCTCTTGTTTGCCCAGAGATCCTGTTTAGTGTGTCTTTTCTCCCAGACAAGGGGCTTTGAGAGGAATATGAAAAGACAGATTTAAAGGTGAGAGGTGCTGGGGGGGGGGGGGGTGGAGGGGGAGCGGGGGGCTGTACTATAATAGCTCTCCTGCTACATTCAGATACTGAACTGGAAGAGGAGGGGTTCACCCATATAAAAAAAAATCCTCCTCGAGCAAAGGTCAAGTTTCTGAGGAGAGAGGAATTGAGTGGGGAAGAAAAATAGTGAATGTGTTTAACTGGCTAAATGATTTTTACCCCAAAGACGACACAGCGCTGACCCTCAAAGTAATAGATATCTTCTTTATTAACTGAGAGAGTGTTTAATATTCGCTCATTATGCAGGAGCACTGTATGCATTGCTATGTCTAAACACACAATGTCTAATATTTTGACTTCAGAAAGAGATGTTTAGGTATTTAGGTTGTATTATTTTATTGACATTATAATTATATTTTATAAGAATTACTATAATTTTGCATAATTGTTTTTTTTTTGGCTAGCTATTTTATTGCATTATTTGGTCTTTTTTTAGTTGAATTTTTATTTTATTTTAGTAGTTGTTTTGTTGAATGGATTGATGGATGTTTTTGTGTAGTTCTTTTATTTCCAACCTTCTGATATTCTCTAGTAAGAATAAAATGATGACTGTAAACAATGGGGAGAAAATAGGGTAACAAAATTAAGGACTGACGCGAGTCAGATTCAAACCCATTTCTCCAGAGTGAGCACTATAACTCAGTGTGTCAGTGCATGCTAATTTCAGCTTATTAACAGTTATTCTGCTTACGTTTTTCTTTTCTAGATTTCTTTTCCTTTTTTATTTTTAACCCCAGCAATTCCTTACATCTGTCAAAGGTGTTCCCTAAAACATGGCTCATAAATGTAACATCCAAGACATAAAACTGTGGGTTTAGAAGCCTGTCTAAAATGCCAGAGGGTATATAACAATCAAAACTACGTGTCTAGTTAAAGGAGCCAATTAAGTAATGACATAGCGTGGGAGTCAGGATCAACACTGCCTGAGGAAAACCCATCTGAGAAACACACACACACTTACACACTTACACCGGGCTGTCATAGCCACGGGCTCTTTCACCTCTCACACATTGTGTCAATAGCAGCTTAGTTGCATAAACTGTACTCTGTGTGGCATTATAGGGAATATTATTAATAACATTGTAATTGTTTACCTGGTTGAATGTCATTGGAAATGTGTAATGGGCTGGATGCCACAAAATGTTAAAATAAAGTTTAAATAGGGCAAAAAATATTTAAAAAAAATATTTGCCTTGAATTATATAGAACCACTCATTGGTCTTACATACTACCATATAGTAAGATTATAAATAAATAAGAATAATAATACTTTTTTTCTCATCAAAGATGCATTGAATTGATCAAATGTGACAGTAAAGACGTAATGTTTATATATATATATTTTTTTTTTTCATTTCTGTTGGTGTGAACTTTCATCAAATAATCCTGAAAAAAAAAAACATTCTGTCTGCACAAAAAAATGTTCAGCAGAATAATTATTTTTCACATTATTAATAATAGTAATAATAATAATACATTTTCTTGAGCAGCAAATAAGCATATTAAAATGATTTCTGAAGGATCATGTGACACTGAAGACTAGAGAAAGGAATAAATTGCATTGTAAAATAAATTGCATTGTAAGTTTTTATTATATGTCACAATGTTTTTACTGTGTTTTTTATAAAATAAATTTGAAAAACCAAGCCCAAACATTTGAAAGGTAGTACTGTGTATATGTTGGACATTTGTGCATTATATGAACAGATTTTAGAGAAACAGCCGAGGCAGAACAGGGAATTATTGTGGAATAATTAGGACATTTTGTAGTCTGGATTTAAACTTGAACTTAAAGTTAAGTCACGCTCATTAGCATCAATATGCAGATTCGTTGAGCCTGAAACATGCTTTATGCAAGTTAATGAATGCAAGTACTTGATTTTTATGGATTGACAAGAAATTATTGAAAAAAAGTCTTTATTTTTGTTTTCTTTGCGAACAAAAAGGCCAACAAGTATTGTTATTGAAGAGCAGCAGTTTATAGAAAATCAGAGCAAGTATAATTTAGTTAAACTGTAACGTTTCCATAGATTTGAAGGTAACTCATTACGGCCACAGCAACACCAGAAAACATTGCATATGTTCAGACATTACTGTCTGTGTTAGTTTAATTGGTATAACTCCTTGTCAGAGTTGATAAATGATCCAATATAGCAGTTGGGAGGATTTTTTTGTTGCAGTAATTACAATAAGAGAGAATTTTATATAATTATTCTTGCAGAAAAATGGCACTGTCATTTCATAAGTCCATTTTTGTGCATCAAAGAGATGTTGGCTCTCACCTTTCCGTCTGATTTGGTGTCGTTTTGTGGTTTTCCTATCTACACACGCTGCCTGCGAGGCATTAACCCTTTCCACCACTCAGCCTCGATATCAAGTAATAACTATATCAATGAAGAACAGATGAAGAAACCTGGCATAATCCAACCAGTGCCTCTTTATTGAGTGTATGACTGCAAGATAAGGAAACGATAGAGTAATTCATCCCCTCGACCCGCTGACTCCCAGTCAGAACCTAATCCCTGACCCAGGCCCGTATCTCGGACTATATGGGAAAAGAATATTCCCAGTCTCGCTTGATCCTCCCTCCCATCTCTTTCCCCAGGGACTCATCTCCTGCAGCGCTGCAATTTAGAGCATTTCAGCCCTAGCTATGATCTTAATTAGCTACACCTCCATTTGATTTCTCTCTCGCATGCACTCCTCCCTCTCTTCCTCTGTCTCGCTCCCTCTCTCTCTAATTAAGCTCGGAGCGATCCTTGGCCGAGGGTCTACGTGCGGGCGAAGAGAGACAGAGAGAATCTGTTGGCCAGGGATTACAACCCTAAGCTAGGGCCACATCACAGGCAATCATCTCCCCACCTCCACCGTCCCCAAGTACCAGTGCAGCATCAGCCTGTGTTGTCCATTAATTTGCCTTGTATATTAAGCAGACCCTTAACTTGAGTCAAAGAGGATTTCCCACTCTCAGGCAGACGCTGTAATGAGACATGTCAGAGAGAGGTGATTGCTTTTAGTGTCAGACACACGCGAAGAGCCCTGCATTTAGTGTGGCCTTCCTCGGGTTAACAGATGTTTACGGGTGCATTTTGAAGTCGAGAGGCAATTGAATTTATTGAGGGCCGAGTCTAAAATCACTCCGTAATGATGTTCTGTGTAAATGAGAAATTAGCTGCTAGTTAAGTGACTTTTAACTAATGATATTAGTTATATAAAATAATATTTAGGAAAACATTTTTTTTATATATATTATCAATTTAACCCTGAAGTAGCTTGAACATGTAAATCTGTGATTTGTGTAATTATTCAATACAGTATAAGTACCGAGAATTAATTGGACACCGATGGATGTTTAAAATGTATGGATGTCTTCTAGAATGCATTAGATAACAACAACCAGAAAAGTAGCTTTTGCAAACAAATAATGCTAAAATGGTAACATTTCTGAGCAGTTACTTTTAACCAGCAGCCATCAAGGAGATTTTTATTAGGTGTGTGATATCACTTGATACAGAAAATAACAGTAATGTTGTGCAATATTATTGTAATATAAAATAATGGTTTACTATTTTAATATACCTTAAATGTATTTCATTCCTGTGATGCAGTGCTGAATGTGTCTCAATATCCTTCAAAATCATTCTGCCTTATTAACAATATGCTGATGTTTTCTATTTGTAATAAATGCTGTTCCTATTAACTTTATTTTCATCAAAGTATACTGAAAAAGTATCAGAGGTTCCTAAAATTAACAAATTTAGCAGCACGACTGTTTCCAACATTAATAATAAGTCATCTTATTGTAAATAAATCAGACTGATTTCTGAAGGATCATGTGACACTGACGACTGGAGTAATGGCTGATAAAATTCAGCGTGCGGCACAAGAATAAAATATATTTAAGGTATATTAAGATAGAAAACTGTTATTTTAAATTTTTATAATTTTACAATATGACTGTTTCTTCTGTATTCTTTATCAAATAAATGCAGCCTTGATGAGTTTAAGAAATGTCTTTAAAAACATAAAAAATCTTTAAATATTGAATGTTGATATAGATATAGTATGTATGTATGTATGTATAAATAAACACACACACACACATATGTTTGACCCTGGAGCACAAAACCAGTCTTAAGTCACTGGGGTATATTTGTAGCAATAACCAAAAAACATAGTATGGGTCAAAATTATTGATTATTCTTTTATGCCAAAATCATTAGGATATTAAGTAAAGATCAGATTACATGAAGATATTTAGCAGAATCCCAACCCTAAATATATCAAAACTTCATTTTTGTTTAGTAATATGCATTGCTAAGAATTCATTTGGACAACTTCAAAGGTGATTATCTTAAATATTTAGATATTTTTGCACCCTCAGATTCCAGATTTCAGCCAAATATTGTTCTATCCTAACAATTCAAACCATACATCAATGGAAAGCTTATTTATCTTTCAGCGAATTTTACATCTCAATTTTGAAAAATTGATGCTTAAGACTTGTTTCGTGGTTCAGCGTCACACGTGTCTGTTAGAATTTTTTTCAATTCATCTGCTACTTGAATGTGTGGCCAAAAGTTAATTATAGACCCAGGTACACAGTAGATTTTTTTAAAGACTGCTCTCTCTCTCTCTCCCTCTGTTTCGATTCCCTTTCTTCCGCACTCACTCTCTCTCTCTCTCTCACGATGAAAGTGCACTAGCCGCTGGTTCCACTCTTACCGAGAGGCAGGCCAGTGATTAGTGGGGCGGAAGGCCAGCGCAGCCCCTTTCATTTGAGCCCGGGTGGGGGGGCGAGGGGAGGGCCACGGCGGTGTATCTGTGGCTGACAATGGCGATTACCTTCCCCTTTATCTGGCCAAAAGAAGGGGCTTTGAGAGAGCAATCTGAGGAGTGGAGGAAATGGCACGACACGGGATTAGCCACACAACAGGATGGTAAATTAAATGTTGGAGATGAAAGAATGAGCTCTGACATGCATCAATAGAGAGCATTGGCTGCATTCTAATAATGCAGAAGAGAGAAATACCTGCAGAGATTAGGAAAGGGGGAAAGGGAGAGGGTGAGAGAAAGAGCGACACCGAGAGAGGATATGAAATCAAATTAATGGCTGACCGTAGCCGGGAGGTTAACCGTGTGCACTTGTGTGCGTGTGTTACATTAGTGTCCCTGTGATCAAAGATCACAAACATACTGTTATATCACACAGAAGGTTTCTGAATGAAGTATACGGTGAGAATTTGAGGATTGTACATAAACTTCATTCAACCATCATTTCTCTACAGCCAGTGCACAGCCAATACACACACACTGTCCTATTAGAGAGAGAGAGAGTGTGTGTCACTGATGGAGCCTGAGACCAATCTGGAGCCGTTCCCAATGTCTCTATCCAAGATGAGGACAAATGTGCATCCTGATTGACCAGTACTGTTGTCAAATATTGTCCATTTCTCACCAAATACACTACAAAAATGACTATTACAACACAACATTTCAAGCAAATTGAAATGATACGAATCAAAATCCAGATGGCAGATCTGATACTATTCCTCTGTTTGATATAAAATCACCTGAAATAAAATTATTAGTAGTAGTCGTGGTAATAATATTTTTAATATAAAAGGTTTATAGGGAGTTGCACCACATGTCCTTTAAAAACTTCAACTGACGTTGCCTTGTCATAAAAAGGTCAATTTACAAGACTTATTGACTTATATGTAATGGGTTTACAGGGGTAATCAGGGTCTACAGGGGTCTTAATTTTAAATGTTTTTTGCATTTTAGTTGCATAGCATGAACAAATGTTTTTTTCTAATATAAATAACCAGTGACGTGGTTTTGCTATTTATTTATTTCTAAGAAACAACTGTAAGAGATAATGGCAAACTAACAGAAAAATTTTCTTTTTTACATCAGAACCTGACTTTTCATAGTAGAGATATCCATGTCAGAAAAAGTCATTGACTGAAATATTATATGTCTGAATTGATTTCTATGAATTTTATTAATCACAGGAAAAAAACATGCCTCAACCTGTATTATTCTTCTACATTGATATGGCTTAAAAACACTTTTACCATAGTGCATAACTTTGACATAACTCACTGGACATTTCACTTTTTGGAAGGGTCACAAAGAGTGCAAGAAGCAACATAATATAATTTTGCAGCAGTATTGGCACAAGTACATTTTTCCAATAAGCCTGGGTTGATTTCATTGGACCATTGGACCAAGAGCAGCCCATGATCAAATAAGGATTCAGATTTAAATGATTTAAAAACCATATTACTCAATTGATGTTTGTTTGTCTACAGGTTATGTAGAAGAGATTCAGCAATTGCCCCAGATAAGCACCTAATCTGATACAAAACATACAAATGTAGGGCAGAGACTTGGTTCAGTGCATTGGTTGTTGATTTGATATTGAGATGTGAAATAGAGGCGGATGAATGCAAGCTTGCAAGTGTTTGATGCAAGTGGACTAAATTAGAGATGTCCTGCGTATGTCAAAATCATTAAAACATTTTCTTGTAAGAACAACAAATCTAAGTATTCCATGATTCTCAATTGTCCCCTTCGCAAATGACACTGTCTTCTCCCAAGAGCTTTATAAACCCTTATTTTCCTAGCATGTGTTTCACAAACAAGTACAAGCACACCAAAAGCATCCCAATCCAGCTGCCTTTGGAAAAAGCATCTTCTAAAAAAACACCACATACACACCCTCATCAGGTTCTTCTCTCTTGACTGACAGGTATTAGCTGCGGAGAAAGAGCGCGAGGAAAACAGAGGAAGAGGCGAGAGGATGAATACGGTAAGAGATGACGGTATTCATGACGGATGCACAGAGAGACAGAGATATGATAGACAGGCGAGTGAATGTGCAGGAAAAGAGAGATGATTCTATCAAAGTGATGCTTTATCAGTGTTATTAACCCAGCCAGTCAGGAAGATGAAGAGGGTTTGAGCTTAAGCCCTGCAACAATAGTGCGCAACAAAGGCGCTCTTATGGGCCCTATCAGAGCCAAATATCAAATCAGCTCTCTCCGAATGATCCTGCCCAGCAGAAGCGGAGGTTTGCTGAACCTGTGGCCCCAGTCTCACACACCTCCATGCACTACATACAAGCTGATAAGAAAGCACTTACACACACACACACATCCAAATACATGCTGATAAGGGAACGTTGCTCTCTCCCCAAACAGCGAGACGTCTCTGGTTTCATTCCTCTTCATACTGCAGTGCAGTACTGTGTCTCTGTCTTTCAGCACAATGCAGTGAATATGAAAGGAATTCCACAAAGCTGATACGGAATGCGAGAAAATGAGATGTCAGAAAAACTCAATGAGACCGAACAGTCCCGTCTGAATAAGCGGGTGATGGGACTTTGAAATATTTCCTATATGTATGTTATGGAGACGCTGCGCAATTATGCATCGAAATGGCATTATGAAACAGGCTATGATTGAATGGGCCACATTTGAAACGGTAAAACTTAAAAAGTTATTAAATAGCCAGTACATACACCAGGGAGGCACATCAACTGAATTATACATTAAAGTCTATTTTTTTTAGTTGTTTATAATAACTATTCACTTTTAGAAATGTTGAACATTGAGCATGATATTAAGGTTTTTTTTTTTTTTTGCCTATTGCCTCCCTTTTATAAAAGGATTAAGTCACTTAATTTAAATTTTTTTTTTTTAGAGAAAATCTAAATTTTACTCATCAAAGATGCATTAAATTAATCAAAAACAACAGTAAAGACTTCGTTGTTAAAAAAAGAATTTAACAAATAAATTCTTACTTTCAAATTTGTATTTATCGAAGAATAATAAATGAATAAAAAAAGACTGTTTCCTGAAAAATTTTGGTTTTCAACACTGAAAAAGCCATAATAAATGTTACCGCAGCACCAAATTGGTACATCAGACTGATTTCTAAAGAATCGTGTGACACTGAAGAATGTAGTAATGATACTGAAAATTCAGCTTTTGAAATCTGTTATTTTAAACTAATAATTTTTCATAATGATCCTGTTTTGAATCCATTTTTTATCAAATAAATGCAGCTTTGATGAGCACAAGAGGCTTTAAAAAAACTATACAACCATGTTTAGATTATACAAAATTACATAATAAAAATATAAAACAATACTCGCAATTCAATTAAATGTTTAGCATATACAAAAAAAATGTATAGAATAATTACTTTTTAATTAAGCCATTTAGAGCACTGGCTTCCAATCCTTGACTGCAGGATTCTGAATTGAATAAATGTTCTTGATGAATTTCCTTTTCCTATTCATTTTCCCTAAGCAAATGAATAATATATAAATCAATCATTCTGTGAATGTGTCATAAAGTATTTGATACCAGCTGTTTGTGGTTCAACAAAGTAGGAGTGGAGGAGCGTGACTGTTTTTACAACTCACACGCCAACACGCAGCCGCTCGAAACTATTTTCTGTTGCTACAGCGGCATGAAAAATCACCTCCTCCTCATCGTCTCTGTCCCCGCTCCTGAGAGCCACGCCACACATGGTCACCTTTGAACTCTGCGAGACAAAACCTCACGCTCCCTCTCCTCGCCATATGGCTGAGGACTCTGTAAAACGTCCTTGTGCCGAATGGCACTTGGCAGAGAGCGAAAGACACCAGCAATTTCATTATCCCACAATGACAGGCTAATTATTGTGTTTGTTTGCCACAAATCACTGTACAACAGACAGCATGTCCGTGTCCTGTTTTCAGCATCTTAATTACTTCCTCTCGTCCATCCGTGTTGCCTTGCCGCTGCTGTTTGTTTGCATATAAAAGGCAGTAGCTAATTGTCTGGTCTATAAATATTCGGTGTGCAATTAGCAGGCTGGCCGGTCTTTGCTGAGTGTTATCACCCCAGCGTTTGGAGCACTGAGAGAGCCGTGCGCTCAATTCCCCGTATCTAATGGCAGTTTGATAGCAGCGAAATTCCCTTTTGTTTTCCGGAACAAACAACAGCCTGATGTTGTCCTTTCTGAAGTCTCCTAGTTCATGCTGTTTACTCTGCGAAACGCATGTAGAGACATTTGCAGTGGGAAATTGCGTTTGACTGAGAGCGGCTTGTTCAACACAGGTAGCTGAGCTTCAAGGTGAAGGGTCCAGCGACTAGCAAAGTCGTTCTGAGATAAAGTTTGTGTTTTTCATTCGTGTGGGCGCTTTGATGGCCCTTGTACTCTAATTTCATTATGCTTGTTTCTCAACATTTTTGAAGAAAACTATCTAGAGAGTAGACTAAAAGATAAATGCGATTGCCGAGCCTGGCATGGTTTATTTACAAAGTGTTTCAATGGATTTCTCAGCACGGTTAGCTAATGCTTCTAGTGACCCGATGATGGTTTTCTAGTAAACTGGAGAAGTCTGGAAAATTGGGCCCAATGCTGTTAATAAGAAACCACAAACGTACGGTAGCTGGCCTGCAACAGCAACGGCCTGGTTTCCGTTCGACATGATGGTGGAAAAGAGTCTGTTAGGGTTGTGCTTCAAAAACACAGGCTCTGTGAAAGGTGAACGTGTGCCGTTGTGACATAAAATAATCGTTTTGAGTACTGTCAGGACTTGTGGCATGAATGTCGATTACCACAAAACGTTCTATCCATGGTAACTCTTATAAATAAAGCAGCGTAGCATTCTAGAGAGTTTAAAAAGCAGCTGTGTAAACATTTTTATTATAATATTTTTAGTAAATATCAGTGTTATTTGAACTCTAACGTTATAGCTCAAACAATGAAATAACAGTGAATTAATAAGTCTTACTTGTTTGTCTTATATGAATAATTTGTAGTTTTGCATTAATGATAAACCCCACTCACTTTAATATAAATGGAGAGTAGCACTTTTGACATCTGAAGCTTATCATCTGGGAGAGAAGCAATGGATTAAATAAAGGAGTGAAAAAAAGTAAGAGATGGGAGAGTGAGAATATAACTTAAAGGGCAGTTTAGTGCAAGTCTGTTCACGGATGAGTGCTGCTCAGCTTGACCTGCTGAAGTGAAGACATGAAGTCTTTCATCTACCCTGAGCATGACTCTTCACAGAGCAAATGAACCTGTCCACGCACACACACTCTCTGCAAGCAGTGAAGTGTGGAGAAATCACAGCCTGGGAAAATCTGGACCATCTTAGACAAACAGCAGCTCCAAATTTTGGGATGATTTCTTTAATAAAAGAGACTGAAGGTTGTTGAGGAACCTACATTGAGATGGAAGCTTGTGTATATATATACAATGCCATTTAAAAGATAGTCAGTAAAATGTTTAATGTTTTTAAAGAAGTTGCTTATGCTCATCAGTGCTGCATTTAGTTGATCAACAAAAAATTTGTGAAATATTATTGCAATTTAAAATCATAGTTTTCTATCTTAATATACTTTAAAATATTATTTATTCATGCGACGCTGTATTTTCAGCATCATTACTCCAGTCTTCAGTGTCACATGATCCTTCAGAAATCATTCTAATATGCTGATTTATTATCTATGTTGAAACAGATGTGCTGCTTAATATTTTTGAGAACGGTGGGGTTTTTTTTTTATCCTTTGATATATAAAAAGTTGAAAAGAATACTAATATTGTTACAAAATATTTCTATTTGAATAATTTAAATAATCAAAGAAAAAAGTATCCCAGTTCCAAAAAAAATATTAAAGGGGGGGGGGGGGGGTGAAATGCTCGTTTTCACTCAATATCCTGTTAATCTTGAGTACCTATAGAGTAGTTCTGCATCCTTCATAACTCCAAAAAGTCTTTATTTTTATTATATTTATAAGAGAAAAATAGTCTGTGCCAATTTTTTTTCGGAAAAACACGACCGGCTGGAGGCGTGATGTGTGGGCGGGGCTAAAGAATCACGAGAGCTGGTAGGCTTTTGCGTTGAGAGCATTTGGAAGCTGTGACACCATGAGGACAAAACCAACCAAAACAAACCATGACTAACAGTCAGATTCAGCGTATATTTATGATCTAGAATCAGATCCAGAGGCTGAAATTTAACAAGAGCAGCAGCAGCAACGACGTCTCTATGTGGTATGTACTGAAACTGTATATATTTGCTTAGCGGTTTTGGAAAATGACTAAGTTCCACTTTATGTCGTCTTTTTTTTCTTCTTTAAAGGTGTACAAGGTTTACTTGATGTGCTTACGTGCCGATAGCTAAGTTAATAACACAGAGATATTTGAAGCAGTTTTACTCACCGCCTGCGGTTCCAACACACGATCGTGACCCTTTTTCGTTGGGACTGCATTATGTTTAAGAAATAAACGATGTGCAAATCCAGCGTCAACCTGGGCCTTGTTTGTAAAACAAGCATCTTCGAAATGCAGGGAACAAACACAAACACTTACACAACTCCGATGATGCTCTGTAAAAATAAACTCCATCCACTGGTCCCTTAATGCTGTTTTTCTTTTGGTAATCTGTGCAGGGTTGTCTTGCCCTGGCAACCAAAAACACACTTCTTTTGTGACATTTTGCGACGCTCTCGCTCTGATCAGCGAATGCCTGTTGTTCTCTCAGTGCTCTGCTATACAGGAGCGCGCGCTCTTCCGGCAGAAGTGTCTTAGGACCCATATAAGGAAATTCCGCTCCATCTAACGTCACACAGAGCCATACTCGAAAAAAACTTTCCGAAACTTGTGACAAACCAGAAGGAGTATTTTTGGAACAGAAATACTCCTTCAAACGTACAACTTAATTTTTGAAACTTTGTCCATGTTTAGCATGGGAATCCAACTCTTTAACAGTGTAAAAAACTCAGTATGCATGAAATAGCATTTCACCCCCCCCCCCCTTTAAGGAGCACAACAGTTTCAACACTGATTATAAATCAGCATATTATAATGATTTCTGAAGGGTCATGTGACACTGAAAACTGAGTAATAATGCTGAAAATTCAGCACTGTGTCAGAGAAATTAATTATATTTCAATGTAGATTTCAATAGTAGTAATTGCATTAATATTTCACAATAGTACTGTGTTTTCTTTGAATTATTTAGCTGAATTATTGCCTCAGTTTTCTCAGCTGTAAGGCTGCAGTGCTGTATCATTCAGCTACACCCTATGTATTGGAAAAAGTAGCTCTTTACTGGAAAAACTACTCTATTTTGAAAACAGCTGAGCTCCTGTCACGCCACTGTGCTAGCAGCATCGCTACTTTTCGTCAGTTAGCCTACTCCCCCAACACTCGTGATATTCACTGCTGAAACAAACATGAGAGAGAAAAAACAGAGATAGCAATGTCAAACTAGTGGTAAAGATACACCAAAGACATTTTGGAGAAGGCTTCTGGTACCAAAGACTTGTGGGAGGGGGGCGGCTGAAGAAGAGGACTGTGGGAAGGGCAGCGGATGAGGGAGTTTGTTAATTAGACTGGCTGTGATCCTCTGGTCTGGGGGAAAGACAGAGGAACAGCTAGTTGTTTGGACTTCTGAAGTCATATGAAAGGTGCGGTAAAGGATGACTGTACTCTAATAAGATTATTAAGTAGCTTAATTTACGAGTGGTGGCACATATCAGTGGCCACTCGGGCTCCATATTACAGGCTGGTGGAGAGATTAGCCTCCAAACATGATTACCCTGCAGAACAGAAGTCTGCCTGCTTCACAGGGTCCTGACAGAGTCCTGCTGCACACAAAACACTGGGATTAAGAAAACGAGATGCGTGCGCTAGTCATCGGTGACACCACACAGATACCAAAAGTTGAGCGGTGGATGCTGTTAGAATGTGGGTCACTGGGGAACAGCTGCCAAAAAATAATCATAATCTATAAGCACTAAGTAATAACCTTAGTTAGTGTGTAATTACTGTGCTATTAATGCATGTTGTTTTATTGTATGTTTTTTACTTTACTTTTTACTGTATTTTAAGGACCAGTTCTCATTATTAACTAGCCATAAACCATGAACTTTGCTTCAATAAACTCCTAAGTTGCTGCTTATTAATAGTTAGTAAGGTAGTTGTTAAGTTTAGGTGTTGGATATGATTAGGGCTGTAGAATATGGTCATGCAGAATATGTGCTTTATAAATACTAATAAACTGCCAATATGTTAATAACAGGCATGCTCATAAGCAATTAGTTAGATTTTAGCACATTAATGAGAATGGGTCTCTGTACTAAAGTGTTAAAAACATTTTTATAATGGTCTAAAATATAAAGGTGAATGTCATGTAGTAGCTAATTATATAAAATCTTCAGATATTTACAATGCCAGTTTTTTTATGATAATAACTTTATTTTTGCCATGTTATGTAACTCAGAGGATAGGTTTCCAGTCTCTCAACTACTTCTAAAATGAAAATGAAGTCATTGTCTTCATCTTAACGTACCCACATCTGCATCTCTGTGTTTCCCAAATTGATGATGGCTAGGGGTGTAATGGTATACGTATTCTTACAACAACAACAAAAAAAAGTTTCAGTATATTGTATGTACCAGACGAATACTGTGTTGAGTCACACTTTAGTTTAGGGACCAATTCTCTATATTAACTATATGACTTTTGCCTTAGTAAACTTAGTAAACTGCTTTTTAATAGTTAGCGAAATTGCTGTTTAGGCATAGGGTACGATTAAGGGATCTAGAATATGGCCATGCAAAATAAGGCATTAATATGTGCTTTATAAGTACTAATAAACAGTGAATATGCTAGTGTTATGCATGTGAATAAGCAATTAGGTAATAGTGAGATCTAGACCTTAAAATAAAGTGTTACCCAGCGTTGTTCTAACCATTGCACATGTAAACTTCTGTTTGTGCAGAACACTTTCCGATACTCTGTTTCTGCAGTATATCAATATATTTTCAAACAAAATTTAGGAAAGTAACATTTATATCGATATACTTTAATGTTGCAAATGCATCTAAAAATATAAATGCAGAACACAGCACACAGCTTACACCTCTAATGATGGCACTTCATAAAACCCCAATCATAATATATTTAAGTAACAATATACACTTTGTTCAATTTTTCCATTATGTTAACATAGTTATATAACATTTAGTAACCTAAAATGCATGTAATGTTACATGCATGTAATTATGCATAATTTATTGTAATTATAATAGTAAGTATAATAATAAGTACATGTAACGTGTAACAAGAACACCTTGAAATAGTGTTAACAAAAATGTCATGCTAATTGTTAATGTAAGTTAATGTATTAATTAATGTTACCTAATGGGACCTTATTGCAAAGTGTTACCAACGTGTCTTCTATCAAAACAAAAAAAGTCCAAATATGTCTAGTCTATCCAAAGGTCACTGGCTTCTATTGTCCTAGTCTAAAACGATATCATCAATAACATGGGCTTCTTGTTTTTTGAACAAAGAGCCTGTTTACCCTTGAAAGCCAGTCACTTTTACATTTCCTGTTGGCGTGCCACCGCCGCGGGCCCATTATCCAGCATGACTATGCAGACACATGGACCCGTAATGAGATGTGTTGAGTCAACATGTCCTACCGTCCAAACACCGCTGGCTGGTTCAAGCCAACACTCAAATTCTTCGGTCTCCTTTAGGGACATGGACATCCCATATATGCGTACCTCTGTCTCCGTAATAGACACAGTACCAGATTTATAAAACATATGTGAACCTGGACCACAATACCAGTCTGAAGTCTCAGTATTTCGAAATTGAGATTTATGCATCATCTAAAAGCTGCATAAATACGATTTCCATTGATGTGTGGTTTGTTAGGATAGGACAATATTTGGTCGAGATACAACTATTTGAAAATCTGGAATCAGAATCTGGAATAATTTGCTTTTTATAGTAATGCATACACTCACTGGCCACTTTATTATGTATATCTTTCTAGTACCTGTTTGGACCGCTCCATAACTGCTTTAAGTTTTTATGGCATAGATTCAGCAAGGTGCTGAAACCTTCTTTAGTGATTTTGGTCCATATTGATATGATAGCACCATGCAGTTGCTGCAGATTTGACAGCTACACATCCCAAACCTGCTCAACTGCATTGAGATCTGGTGACTGAGAAGGCCATATTAGTGTTGTGGACTTATTGTCATGTTCAAGACAGGCTATTTGAGTTTCTGTTGACTTTCTGTCTGCTTGAACCAGTCTGGCCACTGCCATCAACAAGACATTTTCACCCACAGAATTGCACTGACTGGATATTTATCTTTTTCAGACCTTTCTCTGTAATTGCAGTAGACCAGTAGTTTCTGAAATGCTGTCTGGCATCAACAACCATGCCACAGTCAAAGTCTCTTAAATCACCTTTCTTCCCCATTCTGATGTTTAAACTTCAGCAGATTGTCTTGAGGATGTCTACATGCCGAGATGCATTGAGGTGCTGCCGTGTGATTGGCTGATTAGATATTTGCATTAATGAGTAGTTGAACAGGTGTACCTAATATATGGAAATAAAATAAATATGAGTGTAACAAAAATGATGGGTCACACTTTAAGGTCAAATTCTTGCTATTAACAAGCCATTGACTATGACTTTTGCCTCAGTAAACTCCTAAGCTGCTGCTTATTAATACTTAGTAAGGTAGCTGTTAAGATTAGGTGATGGATAGGATTAGAATATGTTCTTTATAATTTTGTATACAAATAAACAGGCAATATGTTAATTATAGGCATACTAATAAGCACCTACTTAATAGTGAGAACTGGTCCCTTTACTAAAGTATTTGCAAATTATGAAATAAAACATAAATAAAATTAGATAGCCAGGGCACTCTTAATACTTTTCTCTTTACAACAGAGATCTGCCTCAGTTTTAGTCTTACTGCAGGAAATTAACAAAAGAGAAAGATTTGGTGCTTTGACACTTACTATATATATATTCTCAAGTCCTTGATTCTAATAAGCAATGGAAATGTTAATGTGTCTGCTTTTATCTAAGTCAAATAGGAAAAGGAAATAAAGGAAAAACCTTTCTGAGAGTTTCCGTTTATCAGAGACAAGCACATTCTATCTAAATTCTCCAGCTACTTACAAGAGGACTTAACGAAACCTCCTGCAGAAGTTAATATCATGCAGTGTTTTAATTTTATGACTATAACCATTTATTTCTGAATTAGGGTAACTGTCAGGTTATTTTAAAGTTATACAATAACTTGGATCTCTTCCAAGAAATAACACTTTCTGGTTGTCAAGTGTGAGTGGAATATATCCATAGTTCATATGATTTATTATAAAACAACTTTTTGAAATGACTTTTGGGAGATAGTCAAAGTAACAGTGCTACGGCGGCTCAGTAAAGCCTGAGAAAAAGTTTGTTTGTCAGTGTTACTTAAAAGAAATATGCGTTAAAGTAAATCTTATGTCTTATCCATTTGTATTTAAAAAAATGTTAACTTATTATTTATTTCATGAGTTCCCTGGCCATTCAGTCCTGCCAGATAATGGAAAATGAACTTGGCTTGTGTTACGGTCGTGTCAAAGGAAGGTAGATGAAGGCAAATGGTTGCAAAACCAATAATTGTATTATAATTCTAAGAACCACAAGACATACACAACTCAACTTAAAGTAGAACGGACAAAGGCTAAGGGGAGAACTGAGAGTATTTGAACAAAAGAACTGAGTTAATTAATCAAACACAGGTGAACTAAATTATAATTAGGAGTAAAACTAGGTCATGGAGAAACAGGTGAATAGAGAAAACAGAACAAGAACTAAACATAACCCTAACAGCTTGCTGTCCACAATGGAAGCTCGAACCCAAGGCTTGGCTTGAGCTCCGAGTAAGAAGCCCCTATAATGACACAGTGTGGAGAAAAAAGGTGGAGGGATGCTGAAAGAATGGTCACTGGACCGGAGCAATGACTGCTACTTATGTGCGATCGGAGTGATGACTGACTGACTGGATGATTAGGCTCCTCCCCAACCAGTATGATTTGCACAGTGACTGGTACTCTGACATCTTGAGGTTTCAGTGCCATAGAGAAACACTGGAAGATCCGAAGCGCTCGTCAGTTTGATGGTGTTTATGCTAGAAAAAGAATAAAAGAATGTTCCTGGGATTCTTGTAACACTGATACCATGTATCCTGAGAATCCTGGAATTTATTTTATTATTCAACGTTCATTTTCTGGTTTTCATACTCTCATTTAATTACTTTTTTTCATCTGCTCATTGTCTGTTAATATCATTAGTATCTCTGGCTAAAACTTGCTAACGTTAAATTTAATGAGTCCAAGCTAACGTACAGATATAACAGCTAACTATTCTCACATCAGAAACACATAAACGAAGGTCTACATTTCAGTTCCTCATATTAAACTGGTTAAATGTAAATTAATCAATCTTAAGGGGCGGTCACATTAGACTTTGAACATGCAAAATTATTTCGGACCATGCTGCGAATATGGGCGGGAGCAAGATATAACGGTTTCCCCTCAGTTATCACAACATGGATTAATCTGTGCTTGCACTGTGTCTTTTGCGACGGCGTAGAAAGCGTCTTATTATATTGTACTCTCTGTATCTCTCCCTAAGCAATAAAAAATTATAGAACATGTCCTCATTAAAATGTACCATCTGTTCCTGTTTCCACTGACACTGCGAACCATGCAGCTTCTTTTGTATTTTATTTTTATAATCTTTTAAATATGTACTATATAATATAGGACGCTGCGCTACAGCTAAAGTTTCCTTCATTTTTGAATTTGTGTAGCCTACAGAGAGGTCACACAGTGACGTATTGATCTTCTACTAGTCCCACATCTTCACATGATGCAAATTCGCAGGTCAGAGTTCACCAAACTTGAACTTTGGAACGCAACGAGATGCAACATTTTTAGCATGAGCTTGCGTTTCCGGTCTGACGCATTCGCATGCATATGAATGGAAGTCAATGGAATGAAAAGTGCAGTGTGACCGCCCCATTACACTGCAAAACATGAACAGTGCCATATTGACGACCGTAACATGGCTTCTCCCATTTGTATTTTGATCTGTAAACCCTCACTTCAGAATGAATCGTTTCCTACCATATTTATTTTTTAATCATTTATATATCCCTCCATGGCATATTTGTGTCCTTCTGTGTCCAAAATTGATCAAAAACATCTTCGGACAATGTTTTCACACTTACAGCTGACATTGAAAGACATTATGGGCAACTCAGTTTGTTTGTCCGAGGGAGCAACAGTAACTAAGGGGGGCGTGGCTTACCGGTCAATTGCAGCTTTTAGTAAACTTGATCTATAATGTCCCAGTGACACCTTCTGCCTCTCTTTATTAAAACACCTGGTCTGTTCCTGACACATTGCCTTCTACCTACATGGGAAGCTACCTTCTAAGGCAGAGATGCACCTCACATGTGACTGATTTTGAATGTGTTACATAAGCAGCATCTATGCACAAAAGCGCTCAGAACGGGACACTTAACTCACGACTGATTCCAGTCGTTGGCTCTTAGCATGTTGCTAAGCTAACAATCAAAACTGAGCACCTTTCCACAATTATTTTAAAACCAGTAACTTAGGTGAAGGATTCTAGTTCTTGATACTGTACATGTTTGGCATCCTCTCTGTTCCTGCTTCACTGTCTCTGCAGACAGTCTGGTAATTAAACATCCATGCCATCAGGCAGGCAGCTGGCAGCCCTCCCTCGAGAATGCCAATTAAGTCTGTAAAATATTTAGGCTACAAAACTGTACAAGGGGAGCCATCGTGGTGCGCAATCATTCACCGAATTCCGTGGACGGTCTTCCCCTGTGGCCTCCCATCTGTGTGATACATCGAGAAATATCACCTATACACACCGCACACTCCCCCGAGGCAGAGACTTACGATCAGAGTACATTAACATTAGATCAAAGTAATAATTATGTAATGGCAAGGCTTAATATACACAAATATTAGCAGAGTGTGCAGCATTACTCATTGCAGCAGGGTTGCATTTAGTCTAATTCGCCTCATTTGTTAAAGATAATACACAGAAGCATGCAGTGTAAATAGCCGTGTAAATGAATATGTTATATGTAATAAAAATGCTAGGAAAAAAACGCACCGATTAAAAAATATTAATTTACTTTTGTAAAAACATTACTCATCCTTTAGCCTTCAACCTAGATATGCATACCAAAAATGGAAATTGATAATTTAGTTGCAATATAATATGCCAATGAAATAAACCGTTATATGATGTCACAAAATCGCATAGTGTATTTTGATCACATGCACTAACCACTTTAAATAAACCAGTACAAAAACTATGTAATATGGTCATTATCTTTCATGAACATTTTTTTATTCTTGCACATTTTGGCCATATCTGATGACCTCAGCACCCTGGTGTCAGGACATTTGAGAGCCGGACTGCTTTGAGGACAGCGTGAATATCACTTCCATTTTACGCTCTTTAAAATGATCACTTCAGCCAGTGTAATTGGCCAATTCAAAGTACAGAGCCATGAAGAAAGGTCAGCTAATTGAATGGACCAAGAGTAGCCCGCCTGAAATTAAAAAGAAAAAATCCTGACATAAAGATACAGAAAATGTGCTTTAACACAAGCTAATGGGAAACCTTAACTAGGAATACTAATTAAAAACTGCATGTACATTAAAATATTTACCCTCTCTTGTTTGTCGGTTAACGCCGTGAAAGAGTTTTCTGCAAATATTGAGATGTACACTGTACAAGAATGCAACGTTATAACATACATGGAATTATGCATTGTTATACAGTTGCATGTTTAAAAGTATAATTTTGCATAACCTTATCTTTGTTTCTTTGTTTTGCGAAACTATCTGCACTGACAGACCTCCATATCAACTAATGTCGTTCACAAACAACAAAATGCAAATGTGCATCCGCAGCACATAAACACATATGTGTCTATGTATATGTAATGATGAGTTTTATGAATATCCACCAACTGCATCTTGACTGAAAATCACACAGACTAATGAGATCCTCTATGTACAATGAAGAACATTAATATATATGTAAATTAGCAGAGGAACAGGCTGTCATTGCTATAGCGCTTTCTCTCTCTCTCTCTCTCTCTCTCTCCATCTAATGTCTAACTCCGATTCGTTCGTACTTCCTCCTTCGGAATTGGTGTGTTTATACTCAAACTATCTTGGGAGAAAAAAAAAGAAGTAATAAAGACTCAAACAAAGCAAAATGAATACTAAATGTCTCATTCATTTATTTATTTTGCACATGGGCCCTGCGACACGTTTATTGAGAGAAGACGTTTGTTTATGCCAAGACTTTTCCTTCTGGACCACGCCATTAAAGAAAAGTTAACTATTACTGTTTAAACTAGAATTCTGTGTTTGACCTCAGAAGATGACCCCCCTCTAATCCCTGTATGGGACCATTCTGAGGACACCAGTGCCGCTGTTCCCAGATCAGTTGCTGTGTGAGGGCTAGGTAGCAGAGAGAGGAGGGGCCAGCGGTGAGCCGGGGGTTTGTGGTGGAGGGCCGCAGGTCGGTTGTTCAAAGCAAACTCTGTGCATTGTTGGGTGGCGGAGGATTAGTTGGATCTCTCCAACCCAGCAGAATTTGCCTTCTAATTAAAAGGGATAAAGAGGTAGGAAAATAGAGGGGCACTGTTGGGTGGGAAAGAAAGAGAAGGGGGTGAAAGGTTGGTTGAAAATACACTGATTGTAAGAGTATTTACTAGCTCAGCAGTGTATGGTATTGGCGGATTCAGTGTCTTGTAGCCAGTATTAGGCCGTCATCATTGTCCTAGCTCACCCTCTTCCACTAAAAAGAGCAGCGGGGGTCAATACAGTTTCAAAGGCACTCAGATCACTAATATATTTGAAACACTACACTTCAGGACACAACTGATGACGTGTGAAATATAGAAAAATCTGTTCACTGTAACTAAATTCTTTCACTGTATTAGACATATCTGATATGTTGCAAGAGAGAGAAACCCTTATGTTTTGATGCTTTAACCCTTTGATACATGATACTCAATAAAGGAGACAGAACGTAGGCCGTTTTTAATCATTTAGCATGTGATGTTACAGCTATATCACTTTTTCTATTACACTTTTTATTTATGTCATTTATCTTTTAAATATTATATAACTTCAAAAAGGCTGACGAAATTAGTGAAACTCAGAGTACCTCTGGAATATTTGTAACTACCCTTTTCTGCAGTTTCGTGCACTATACATTTTGAAAGGAATAATAAAAAAAAAATGTTTTTCATAATATTTTTTTCAGCAAGGACACATAACACTGTAAAAAGTGAGAGTAAAAAAATATATATAATCCTGAAGATAGAATAAATGTATCATAGTTTCCACAGAATTTTAAGGAATGTTTTCCATATTGATGATAATAAAAAAAATTGTTTCCTGAGCATCAAATTAGCATATTCGAATAATTTCTGAACACTGAATCTGCTTAAAAATGTGACTTCGCCGTGACAGAAATAAAATACATTTCAAATATATATTAAAACTGAAATTTATATTAAAATATAATATTTTAACTGTTAAAATAGTTATTTCAAAATGGCATAATATTACTGTTTTACTGTATTTTTATCAAATAAATGCAGCCTTTGTGAGCATGAAAATAATAAAATAGTATAATATATAATCTAATTTTGCATAATCACACCAGACCCGCATAGGTGATTTAATTTGAAATCGTCTTTATACCTTCTTTAGCAGTACATTATGTTGAAAAAATCATTTTGTCATTTTCTTTAATATAATATAATATAATATTTTTGAAAGATTCTAATATTTTGTCTTGAGGTTTAAAAATTCCTGGTTCAGAGGATTAATGCGTTTGAACACATTTAGTGTTTGTTAAGAGTTGTGCAATGTTAGAGGGTCTGGCCAAAAGTGCCTGCTTCAGTGGAAAACTAGTGCTCTATTAATATTGTATATGTTTGGTTATTGTTATGTAAGTTATTTACTGTTATACAGACTTTTATCTCCGAGTCTGAATTTAGAGGAGCAGATTAGTCCAACTCTTGGTCAAGATTACCATAATAATTCAACTCCATGTGCAAAGACTTGTCTATACATACATCTATGATAGCGCAGCCACTGAACACAAAGTACCAGTAATAAAAAACTCTTGTTTTAGCACCTCCGGATCACTCTTTAGGGGACAAAGTTGTAGGCCTCAGCCCGAGGGGGACCCCCGACCCTCGGGGTGTTTTTGTTTAAGTCTCCCCCTCTCCTCCTCCCTCTTCTGATCCAGTCCCTCCTCTCTCGTCAACCCACTGCTGTTTTGGAAGCCCATTTTCAGGCATGGGGTCTGCCTCCCCCCGGGGGTCCCACAAACAAATGCTCTATGCTCTAAGCTCCCACAGCAGCTCCGATTCTCCCCACAGACCCAGGAGGTTAACGACGTGCCAGTGGAAAACATGACCACCTCCCCACCCCCTTATTCTCTCTCTACCTACCTCTCAGTCTTGACTTATCCCAGTCAATCCTCGTGCTTGGCAACCAGCCAACCACTCACACACAAGTGAAGTGTCTGACTTTTGACCAATTTAGAGGCCTTAAGCTTTTTTAGATCAGCGATTCCATGTTGTGTCAAATTGTATTTTGCTTTCTTGGACATCCTTTAGTTATGCCATTTTTTAGTTGAACTTGTAAATTGTAAATAATGTGCATCATAAAGTATTAAGTGAGTAATACAACTACTTCTGATTTACTCCTCAATCCTCATCTTGTTCCAAGCCTGTATGACTTCTTTGATTATGCGCAGTTTCAACAGTTTTTGTCCTACATTGAAAGTCATTGGAGCCCAAGACAACATCGTATGGATTTAGAAAAATACATTTGAATACGAAAAAACATTTTCAGTTAGAAAACATGAGGGTGAGTAATTGATGAGTAATTGAAGTAGTTGTATTACTCACTAAATACTTTACAATGTACATGATTTACTTATTTTGCTTCGGTTTTATATTTAAAGGATGTCCAAAAAAACCAAAATGCGGTTTGACACCACATGGAAATGCTGAGCTAAAGCCTGTTTATTTCTAATTACTCAAGATAAATATTAAAGCATCCGCACACTAAAGATTAAAGTGTGCTGCCATTTTGGAGCTCGCGTTGACAATTAACCTTTCTCGTTTGGTGATTTGTAACACAAGCAAATCCTGTTATCAGCAAATATAGCACATGCCTCACACACACTCAACTCCAACCCCAAACATCGGCATAAGTGGTGTTTATGGTCTGTAACGAGAACAACAAAATAAACACTGGGTAGATCGCACCAGTACACACAGCCAAGCTGAGTGAGTCAGAGAGAGAATGAATGATAGTGAGGGAAACTTCACAGCAACTGGATACAAGCTCGTTTTACTATTATTAAAAAAGCCAAACCATTTCCAATCTTAATAGTACCACAGTATTTCATTAAAGACATTGACAGTGGCTGTTAACTGAGGTATCCTTGTGATCTAATGCTCTTCAATCCTCATGTGACCCATGTGCTTCCACTGGGGCTGAACCTGTTATCCACAATGCCTACATCTCACCCAAATTCCCAGTCTTTGGCAAGAGTCCCACTCACATTGTGCCGAATCATGTGGGCCTGCTGCTGTTGCCATGGGGACATGGTAACCTTGCCTCAGACCTGGGGGTGGTGGAGAGATTGGGGTTGTCATCCCTGACAGTAGGCAGAGCAGACAATAATGGCGAGATGACGCATCAGATGATATCTCGGAAAGAAACAATGGAGGAATGCACTGAACAATTTCTGGCAGACAAGTTTGGGAAAGACATTGTGGACTTGGCAAAGCAAAACCACCAACTGACAAACAGACAATGGCTCCGACAAGCACAAACAGTCAATAACAGAGAGACAAAGAGGCAGAAAACAGATGACGCTTACGTTTGAGAGTCAAACTTGAGTTGCACTTAAGTTGTTGACTTGACACTTGACCTGATCCCTGTGGACAGCAGAAGTCTTTGTGTCTACTTTTAGCCGAGACTGGAGACCCTTTTTGAATTAATGCATTAATATTTGAAACTATATATTTTTTTCTCTACTTTAATCTGCTACAAATTACATTTGTTTCAAAATCCACAGTGTAGTGTTAAGATGTGTAATTTGACATCAAGTAGCCTACAAAGACTGTGGAAACTACTGCAAATATATATTCAATAAAGATAATAGCTGTTTATCTGTATGTCTTTTGGGCATAAAAAAGACTAGAAAATGAGTTCTGTAATGATGTTCGTTCAACCATGAATTGAAATTTTACTATCATTTACTCTTATGACATCTTATGTGTGGCTTTCTATCTTTCGTGGAAGACAAGATGATTTTCGATGATGCCATTGACTTTCATTGTAGGACAAATTAAGCAAAAAACAATATTTTTTGTTCTGCAGCAAAAAGGACATCTTACATGTTTTAACGAACCTTAGAGCAAGTAAATATTGACATAAGTCATTTCAAAGTGAATTTTCAATTAAATGTGAATTAGTTTTGGTAAACTCAAATAATTTAGCGAACAGTTTATTGAACCTTGAAACATTGAGAGTCTCTAAAATCTAAGCAGATTGCAGATTGATGATTGAGAGATATACAAATAAACTTTACTCAGTAACTTTTCTAAATGATGTATGTTAACTCAAGTAAACCTTACTTGCTTCACTCCAATAAGTTTTCAAATTGAAATATTAGAACAATATTACTTTTTGATATGATACAGCAGGCTTAAGACTTCATTTGGACTTGTCAGTTTGTGTGGCAAAGATCTCCAAGTCGAAGTTGGTAGGTAATAACAAGTTCTGACAGACATCGTGTCACATGCTCCCAATAAAAACACGTCAGGCACAGTGTGCTGAGCTTATGGAGTGATCAGTCAGTCCCTCACACTACAGAGGTTGCTCTGATGGGTGAATCAGTCTGGGCTTGAGCCATACAGTTGGGTGGGGGTTGGAAGTAGGGGGGTTTGTTGGCAAGGTGAGGTTGCGAGGCTCCAGTTGGTCCACTGGAGGCTGGCTGACTGATGGACAGAGGGGGGGACATAGCCAGTCTGGCCTGGGCGAGGAGGAGAGGCTGGTGGGAATGGCGGAGGGGTGCTGGACCCTGGCCCAGAGTGGTGACTGCCTGTCTGTCCAGGCGCTGGGACGCTCCAGCCTGCTCCCCCAGGCTCCTACCCCTGAGTGGGCATTTCAAAGGGATATGCCTGCCCTCTCGCTTTCAATCACACTTTTGCCCTTGCTCTCTCTCCCTCCTTTTCCCTTGCTGCTTCTCCGTCTTTATCTGCGACTTGTTCGCTCTTCCTACCACTCTTGAGTATCTGGCCTCTCTATCAGTCATTTAAAATAACATTCATTTCCATGTAATTGATTCGCCAATCACCAATGGCACATGCAGAATTAATACGTCGTACTGCACTTTGTTGATTTCGACCCATTCATCAGCCTCTGACCAATGGCAATGTGGGACAGAAAGCTAGAAAGAGAGAAGTATAGAAGGGAGAGGAGGAGGGATGGAGTTGTACCGCTACACTGGACCCATCTGCCCGATGTCTTCCCCTGCTGCGGAGCATGATGTTGCTCCATGACTCGATGGCTCCACCATGGTGCTGACCATTATGCTGCTGCTTTATTGAACTGTGCCCCAGAAGCTCCGCAGCAGAGACCACATTGATTTCAGAGCAACTGAGCTCTTCTTCCCCTTGCCGCATTTGTAGATGTCGTTTTATATGTTTATGACTCCATATGAGTTGCATTAGGTTTTGAGAATCGTGGGAAAGTGATACCATAATACCCACAAGGTCTATCCCAAATATGTTTATTACACAAAATCCAGTATAGTTTAATGATAAAAAAAAAGTAAGTGGGTTTTTTATTAAAAGATAAGATTATTTTATATTTTGATTGCATTACATAAAAATTATTTTGAATGAAATTTTGCCCTTTTTTTATTTTTTTCCATTCCAAAATCTAAATATTCCCTTGAACAAAGATTTGGAAGATTTTTAATGAAAATTACTGTCTTGGTTGCAATAATATCAGCATGATAATATAATTTGATTAAATATACTCATTAGATCACACTTTATTTTAAGGTCCATTAACTAAGATATTTTCCTCGGTAAACTTCTAATTTGATGATTATTAACAGTAATTAATGTAATTGTTAAGTTTTGGTATTCAGAATTAAGGAATCTAAAATATGGTCATGCAGAATATGTGCTTTATATGTTCTAGTAAATATTCTAGTAATATTCGTGCTAGTTAATAGTGAGAATCGGTCCTTTAAATAAAGTGTTACTGTTCATTATGTCACTATAAAGATTTTTTATTTTTAATGGCATTTTACATTAGCCTTTCGAGAAGTGATGTTGATTCTTATTTGTCTGTAAGTCTAAACAAATACTGAAAGCATTGCAAATTCAAAGCATCACTTAGTCTAAGGCAAGAATGTGCATTTCCGAAGAAATAGTTTTCCTTAAAATGATTAGTTTGCATTCTAGCTTTCAAGAGAAATGCTCATTCTGCAAATAACGTTAAAATGACAGTAAATACATCGGGCTGCAATTGATTTGACCGCTCTATTTTTCTCTTGAGCTTCTGTCAGTTCCTGCGCTACCTATCCACCAGCTCCTCTGCCAGCAATTAATGTGACTGCTCCACACCCTCCGTCCGCTCCTCGTCTCCCACCTGGCATTTTCCGGGCAGTAGGTCTAGTGAAATTCCTGCATCCCTATTGCCAGCCGCAAGGCGGTAACCACTGGGGTGTTCCCACCCCCAGCACACACACACACACACACACACACACACACACACACACTGCCTGTCCTGTCCCAGTCTGCAACTCTGGAAGACTCTACATTCTTTTCAGCAGTATTGGTTCTCTGTGGTAACCAGGAGAGCGGCGAGTGGTGACCTGTCATGTTAATGTCGAAAATAAACACTTTTTAAATGAAACACATCCAGTTCAGTGTTTTAATATATGACGACGCATTAAATACTTCCACAGAAAAATCTGTCAGTATAAATGTCTACAATATAAATGACTTTACAGTATATCAGTGCAGTCAAATAAATTTAAATATAAATACCTTTATCTTTTTCAAATATACAGTTTAAGTCATAATTTGTTCTTTTCAGTATTACCATATATAAGTCAAAATAAGATGCAGCCTATATAAATACTAATTTAAAAAGAAGGGTGAAATATGTAACTGCAAATATTTCTCCTGCATCATTTGCAGTTTTGGAAACCCCACGCATTGTTTTGGAAGGAGAGTTTTAGGGGACAGTTTGTGAACTTCTCATAAGCACACACACACAGACGGGTCTTGTGTTTACACTCCTAATTGGAGGGGAGGGTTCCAGTTGACAGACAAGCCCTTAGAGATACACAATTGCAAAAAAAAAAAAAAAAAAAAAAAAAAACAGCTGCCAGCCTAGCCTGTGGCTGGAAGGGTAGCTGACTACAGGCTGGAGCCGGGACAAGAACATGGCAGGAACGTGATGAGAACGTAATGGAAACATCCAACTGACAGAATTCTGAGAGTCCCAATAGACAGCCTCCACTTTTCCAAAAGAGATATGAACAGTTAAGAGGCACAGACACTAGAAAAGAAAAGGAAAGTGTAAGATTTCCAGAGGAAGATTAAAAAATATATTTGCATAAAACATAAAGAAAAGCTTTTGTGCGAGAGCATTAAAGATAGAAAAGGGGAGAGAGATGCGTGTGAACTGGCAGTGTATAAGACAGCAAGACGGTACAGTGTGA
The DNA here is from genome assembly GCF_023724105.1 of Carassius gibelio. Taxonomy (NCBI): domain Eukaryota; kingdom Metazoa; phylum Chordata; class Actinopteri; order Cypriniformes; family Cyprinidae; genus Carassius; species Carassius gibelio. Next base: position 8,922,799 of record NC_068412.1, on the reverse strand, counting down.
AGTCTGAGTGCTGGTGTATGAACAAGAGTGCCAGAATGTCACTCAAAACAAAGTGGGGTTTGGACGGGGCACAAGCAAGGAATGCTCACCCCATATGGGGGCTCGTCCTCGACTCACATGCCTTTCAAACTGGGTGCAGGGTTAATTATATCACATAATTAAAGATTCAGTAATGTTAACGTGCGTATTTGAGGATGGTGCTCACTATTTGGCTTGGGGACAAAACACAAATAACTGTTATATCACTTCTTAAAGGGATAGATCACCCAAAAGTGAAAACACTGTCTTTTACTCACCCCTGTGTCATTCCAAACCTGAATGATTTTTTTTTTCTTTTGCAGATATTTTGAAAAATGTTTCCACTGTTTGTGCCCATACAGAGAAAATCAGGGGGGTTGGAAACAACGTTAGAAATATTTTCCAAAATATCTAGAATAACATAAGTAATATCATGAGGGTGAGTAAATGATGACAATTTTCCTTCATGAGCGTTAACTCTCCCTTTAGTGTCACAAACCCATAATAAACCACCGTTTGTATTGAACCTTTCAATAAGAGATTATTTGAATGTATATTGTATATTTTATGATCATTGATCTGTTCAAGTCCATGTTTGAGTCTAAAAGTGATGCATAAACAGACACACCTTTACCTGGAAGGCAAGATAGAAAGGAAAAAATGGCCACGATCATAAATAGCCATTGCTTGTGCCTGTTTGGGGAATTTATTATGGGGATTTCACAGCCAACCTCACAAAAGAACATTTCCTAAATGTGATCTTAGGGCCTTGCAGACTACAAGAAAGACATCCGAGCATTTAGCACATAAAGCCTGAATAAATCCGACCCTCTCTGTTCCTGTGCCTTTGAACTCGGAGAGAGGCGAGAGAAGTGAAGCCCACACTGCAGGGCAGGTTCCACTGTACACCTCATGCCATTTTTGCTTTTCTCAACTAGATCCATGTAATAAAGATACAGAGTGTTATCGCTATTCGTTTGGAAAAGTGAATCTGACACATTTGCGTTGCAAGTTCTTTGAAGATCTGAGTTCGTGGATCTTTCACCAAGTTCACCTTGAGGGCTTTGTATTGTGTGTGTGTGTGTGTGTGTGTGTGTGTGTGTGAAAGTGAGAGAGCAAGAGCGTAGAGAGAAAAGCATGTTTATGCATGACTGAAAGAACGTTTAGTGTCCCCTTGTGTGCACTTGTTTGTCCTTGTCAGTATGGTGGAGGGCTTACTTTGCCTCATATTGATGACTTGAAGGGAAGAATCGGTTTTAATTGAATCCATTTGTTTGCTGCTTGGCCCCTGTGTAAACAGCAGACAAACAATTACAGTAGTGATTAATAACCGTTAAATATTTTCAGAAAATACTAAATGCATCATGCATGTGCACAGAATTCGGTTTCGGTTTTGTGCCTTTTTTTGCTCTAGTTGGAGATTTTAAAGTGTGTTTATGTTCAACAAACTCATATTTTAAAACTTAAAATGTCTATTTTATTGAAAATAAATTAATATGCAAATGTTTTTTTTAATAAGTGTAAACACAATTATACATAGACTTACAAAAAAAATGTGGTGTTGTGCAATATTGTTGCAGTGTGAGTAACTGTACAAAGGAATTGTAATGTTCTCTCTATCATACCTTCTTATTATCCCCCGTCTGTTTCTAGATGTAGATCGCTGTAACCTTAGTGATCTCTTGAAATGTAGTGTGCAATCATCCTCCGTTTCTCCCCACCCTTCCAATCTGACATCCTTATTTTCTTGGACCGTGACGCATAACATTTAACCCTATTTAAGTTTGCTGTACCTTACGGCAAGATGTGGCACACACGGGAAATTATGAATGTCAATAAAGATCAAACAAGCTCTTTTATTCATTGTAATTACTTTGTGCAAATATACCTTCACGTTCAAGTGTTCCTCTCATTAAAAATGGACTGTTATCGCATTTAAACACTGTCACAATTATGTCAAATCACAGAAACATTTGGGAGAATATTAAGGCAAGTTCATTTGTAATGTATCATGCTAAATTATGCCCATTCAGCCATGTCTAGAATTTTGATCTAATCTCTAAACTCAGAACCTTACAAAGAAAAAACCATCACAATATGTAACACCAGAAGATACAGTCAAGTTAAATATTAATTTAAGTCATTTTATTATCAGTCCAATAATTTTAGAGTAAGTGCAACATGGTGTCATAATTGAAAAGCCACTAAAGATGTTCTAATCTTAATAAAACTGTGAAGAAACTGATCATTTCCTACTGTGCTCCTCCAAACATTCACATAAGATAACATCAGATGATGTCCACTTTGCATTAGCTACCCCGCCATTCAGTGCTTGCAAAACATGTGGACCTGCAAGGGAGTCAGAAAGAGAGAATAGTACTTCAATTAATACTTTTATATATGTTTTTGTAGAAGTAGAAATTGATATTGTTATAAATAATAAAATAACAGAGCTGGCTGTTATATTTTATGTAAATTAAATATTATTTATTTAAACAATTTTATTGTAGACTAGGCTATATTATACTATACTGTATTTTTCTTTGTCTATTTTAATGCAGGTATGTAATTGTAAATGCAATAGACTATTCAGTCAATTAAAAAAAATCATAATAATATACTAGATACTGTTACATGCTCAGCATTGGAACCTAAATAAACGATTAATATTGCAACTCGCCATTGAACCAAAGTGGAGATTAAAGGGAAGGGTGTCGTTTAGTGGGACTGCGCTGTTGTGGCCACAGGCGCGAACACGCATTGCTCTTTTTCACTTTGACTATCCACAGTTCCTTTAAAGACGAGAGTTCCCTCCGGACACGGGGCGTTTAGAATTTGATAAATAATTTAACAGTTTAAACAGCGAGAGGCAACGCTGGGCGAGATCCCAGCGATAGAGGCGCGCGGGGAACATCGTTTATTTCTCATAGCTGTGACTCGCGTGCTACTAAAGAAATTACACAGCGCGTTAATATAATATATCAAACACGCGCTCCTCAATTCTACAGTCTAAAAATCTGTAGATGTGAACTTTTCAAGTGTTTTTAGTTCAGTTTGAAAAAACTTTAAAATGAAGAACTGCACAACTCCATGTTTTTGTATGTTGTTTATTTAGAGGTTTTCGCAGTGCTTATCATTTTGGTTCATCCTTTACATGTAGCGACCCGCAGTTTTCTCCCCTCCATGTAATTTCATCAGGCGAATGAGTTCAGAGAAGAAACGGCGATTTGCGTTGAAAGATTCATTTTTCATTGATTTTGGGACACAAAAGAACTCCGAAAGCGCTTGAAGTGAAAGACATTGTTTATAGATTTTCCTAACAGTACGTGGCAGGTGGATGTGGGGAAATATTAACAGCTAAATCACCAGGATAATGGTGGCTGTCATCGTCTCCAGGGCATTCCACAAAAGCAGGTGCACAACTGAAGCTTTCCATCCTGTCTTGAAGTGTTAAAAGTTTTTTTTACTGCATCTGTAACTCAAAGAAAGATCACACTCGATTAATGCGACGCCATTCCTAGATCTATATGTAATATAAAATAACATATTAATAGCCTATAGTCTACTTTTTTTTTGTTTAGATAGATCAGATTCTAATTGGAATTACACAATAGGAACTTTTTATTACTCATGTTTTTAAATGGTCTTTGCTTTTACTTTCTTAAAACGGCATCATCCAGTGCAAGTAAAATCAAAGGATGATTAAAATCAAATCTCATTGATAAAATCCAGCCATCATGAAAAATCTGATTATTATTATTATTATTATTATTATTATTATTATTATTATTATTATTATTATTATAAATTGTTGTTGTTGTTTGTATAGTTTGTTAGTAAACAGGAAAACACCCTTATCTTAAAAAATAATAATAATATTAATAATAAAAATGTACCAACATTTGCTATAGTTTATGATTCAATAATATATTTTTTTTTAAATATTTAAACAGAAAAAAAAAATAGAACGTACCGATCCTTATGACTGATTCTATGGATTGGAAATTCTAGTTTGCATTAATAAGAATTAAATCTGATTGTAATGACAAACAACAACAATAACAGTAGCTATTAGTAATAATAATAGTAATTCTAACAATAGGTAGAATGCATTCATAAAATATTTTATTTAGAAAAAGATGCATTTCATTTAAACATATCTGAGCCGGATCCAATAAAAGAAAAAGAAACATGCGTTAAATAGGAGTGCACTTTAAGATGTTGCTCACCGTTGTTCATTTGTCCGTGCATGTCGAGTCACCCAGGCGCTTGACAGCTTCTCCTCTTCTCAGGATATCTTCAAATGTATAGACTTAAAGCTGTTATGATACAGTCGGCTTTCCTCCCACACAGAAGAATCCCGAAAGACATGTCTCGAAGTGGATATTGGCAACATGTTGTTTTTATCATTTTTGAAGCTAGCTAATTCACCTCCTCGTTGCGTTACTCCGCACTGGTTTCACGTGTTTTCTACATGTCTTATAAAAGGCCCTAATCTAGCCCCATGGCAATGAGATGCACTCATCTCTTGATACATTCGGCTAGATCAGCTTGAGCACTTGCATTTGAGCGTCATGTGGACGAGAGGACAGTTTTAAGGAATTAAGTCCCCGTAAATCCCTCCAGCTACGCAACAGAAATGCAAGAGGTCTCCGCATTCACCATTTGTTTTCTCCGCTTTAACCTCGCTGTCATATTATACGAATTATAAAACTGCGTCTGCTGGTTTCACTCGTTATTAATAATCATGCTCGACATTATCTAAATTATACTATTGTTTCCTTTGCAACCTTTTTTCGAAGTGGTAGCTATAAGAATATAATTATATTAGCGCACGCTCACTAAGGGCCACCGCAGATAAATTAAAAAAGTATTTAAAACAGATCAGCCATGCAAACAAATGCATTTTTTAGTTTTTTAAGATAGGAGTTTAAAAACAACAAAAAATGAATTTCTTTCAACTTTACTCATAACGCTATGAGTTAATGTAACAACTTAAAATGACATTCCTTTGATTCTCCGAGATGAGAATGTGCTCCGCTAGGGCCTCGCTCTCATTGGCTGGAGAGTTTGCATCAAAAAGTAGCTGTCGACGTTTGTTTCCCTGCAAAGGGCCCTGCGAGAGAACCAGACTCCAGTCCAGAGCTCTTCATTGGCCAGCGTGCTGTACAAATCAGACTCCAGCAACTTCAACCCAAAAGAGCAGCGAATCATAACCGTATGTGCTTTAATCTCTCTATTCTTCGCGTTTAGCTGTTGAGGCTTTATCAGAACTAGTTTGCTTCACGGTGTGATGAAACGGATTTTATCTTGATGTCTTCAAAAAAAATGTTTTAATCATTTAGACGTATATTCGCTATTGGACATAAAACTTTAACGGACTTCGAAGTGAATCCAGTTATTCAGTAAGTAGCCCGCCTTATTGAGGAGTGTTCAATATATTTTTCTGTAGCCTATTAAGATTTTGCGAACAATGTTGTTATTATTTTTATTATTAATAATTATAGTCTATCGTTATTGTGAAATGTAGGCTTAATGAATCAGTCTGTTTATCTTTTTATAGCTCAGACGTTCTTTTCGTTTGATGCGTTCTTGTATTTTGAGAAAGCCATACAATTAACCGCTCGACGCGGTCTTTAAAAAGAACAAATACGCATCGATATTTACTAGTACACATCTTGACTTGTGGTAGTACACTGAATCGCCTTTCACATTCATTTAAATCAACGTTTACTAACTGATTTTGGTTTTCTAGCTCATTTTAACCATTTGGGTGCAAAGCGATAAAAAAAAGCGAACAACAAACGAGTGACATGATTCGGCACACTGCTCTTATTTCTGATAATACGAATAGCCTACAAATGAACAAGGAGTACACAACATGCATTTTATAGCTATTTCGTCGTTGCATACCGCTTGATATATTTTCCTCCTTCTTGAACAGGTGAACATCTGATGATTATAGTCTCAGGACTTCGTTTTTATTTCTATAGTTTGTTCTGTGTCACGTCCGAGACACCGTTGCATTGAAGTGTCCTGTGTGTGCGAGCGCGCACGCGTGTGATTTTTTTATTGTAGTCATGCACAGAATCAATGAGGCCAAACGTCCAGCTGAAGAGGTAGCGTCCAGTAATTAGGGGAGCGCGTGCCACACGGATTATCTCGTTAATTTATCAACAACAACATTTATCATAATTAATTCTTGGATGAGGTAATTAGTATTGAGCGGCTGCGCAACTGGTAGACGAGGACTGTTTTAAGTGACAGATTGAGGGGTAAAACCGTTGGATTAAAAAAAATGCTTTTTTTGCATAATAAAGTTGAAGTTTTTGTTTAATAATTTCATCATGTAGCCTATTCAGACAGGATTGCGATTTGGATGACGGTGAACTTCGGTTAATTTGGAGTTTTGCTTGGTAACACAATAGGCTATTATAAGAAACTTTTTTTTTTTTCATTTTGGCCCCAAAAAACGTATTGGCGAATAGTCTCATCTGTTCGTTTGAGTCGAATTAGCCTATTTTTAAATTCTAATAAACTAATATCCAAACTAATAAAATGAACGTATAAACTCTACTCCAAACAATCTATCTGGCAACAAAATATTTAATGGAGCATCGAAAAGATTAAAGGCGATATATTGTTACTCTTTTCAACATAGTCAGAATTAACAGATGTTATTTCTGAAAAATACTAAAGCACGTATAAATGTATAGCCTACTCTTTTGACTGCTCTGAGTGGGGAAAGAAGGTGGTTACTTTTGTCCCTTTTGTCATCAGCATTAGTTAGCAGGGTAACAGTGGCCTTTGTTTCCACCAATAGCTCCCAATCAGTGCTCTTATGCCTGAGACAATTAGCCGGGTTCCTATGCAAATTGTGTTTCGGGCTTGTGTGCACATTTGAACGACTGAGTTTTGTCTTTGTGAAGACTTGTTGCAATTAATAGATGTTACTTTTAGGGGTTGGTGGGGAGAGGGGAGGAAGGGGAGGGGCGGGGGGCGTTTGTCAAGATGAGCTTCGTTCATCTCATGAGGACAGCTGGAGGTCTGGAGCGGCTTTAAGAGCACGTCGTGGTGTGGACATGCTTTATTCGCCTATAAGTCATCGCAGCTAGAGGAACACTGTTTCTAATGACAGACGTTGAAACAACATCCTCCGTCGTCGCATATAAGTGAACTTCTCTGTTTATCTTTGTCGTTTTTTTGAAAACAGGGTTTTTGGTTGCACCTCCACCACTGAAGACCCCGAACAAGCTAGAAGCAGAAATAAGGCTAAGAAAAGATTAAAGGGGCCGGTGTTCAGCCTTCCGAATTTTCTCCAACTTTAACCCCCCACAACCATCTTTAGCATGATGTCGTATCTCAAGCAACCACCTTACACGGTCAACGGACTGAGTTTAACTACCTCCGGCATGGACCTTCTGCACCCTTCCGTGGGATACCCAGGTGAGAGACAGGCTCTCGAATTATTAAGCATTTTATGTCAAAGATGCTTGGAATGCATGCACACAACGATATTGAGATGTCATTTACGTATTCATAAATATATAGTTACACTTTTTCCCGTAGGTGCTTAAATGTAAATAGTAGGCCTGCTATTTGATTTATGTTTTCTAGTCTCATAATTACAGGCTTCTTGAGATGATCTTCTTATTATTCAGCGTTTATGCATAATCAAATTGAAGAGTTATAATGCAGTTATGCATTTTAAAGAAGTTCACAACCTTTTGGAAATCCACAATCTCACACAATACAATGCATATGCCTTGTAAATCGTAGGAATTTAGAAACATGCGCCAGCTGGTGAATTAAAATAAAAAATGTAAATATGTATCTATTATTTCTGACATATTTATTAGGCCTACTTTGTTTTATTGCACTAATGATGCCATTATCAAACGAGGAAATGTTTAAAATTTTTTACAAAATAAATTACATCAAGCGTTTTAGATATATTGATATGTTATAGGCCTAGTGATATTTTGGTACCATACATTAATATTTATAAATATATATATATATGCATGAAAGCTTTCCGGGAGATACAACCTTGTGATGCATTTGTTTATTTAAAACAGCGACTCCTCGAAAGCAGAGGCGGGAAAGGACAACATTTACTAGAGCACAACTAGACGTGCTGGAGGCTTTATTCGCGAAAACGCGCTACCCGGATATTTTCATGCGAGAGGAGGTGGCCTTGAAAATCAACTTACCGGAGTCCCGTGTACAGGTACGTATCATTTCAAGTCATCCAAGACTTAAAACCAATTTAGAAATGAAGCCATCTAAAATCCGTAGACATGGTCATGAACCGAGAGGCGCACTATAATACTAAAATATCTACTATAATAATTTTTGTGGTTTGCAAAGACAAAACGAAGATATCTATAGGATACAGCGCTATCCCACAACTGAAGTTGGTTCACACCGTAAATATTAATAAAAAGTTTTTTATTTTGTTTTTTATTTTTTTAAAACGTCAGGTTTGGTTCAAAAACCGAAGGGCAAAGTGTCGCCAGCAGCAGCAGCAACAACAAAACGGAGGCCAGAACAAGGTGCGACCTGCCAAAAAGAAGAGCTCTCCAGCGCGGGAGGCCAGTTCTGAGAGCGGGGCGAGTGGCCAGTTCACCCCGCCCTCCAGCACTTCAGTCCCGGCCATCTCCACCACAACCGCGCCGGTGTCCATTTGGAGCCCGGCCTCCATCTCCCCGCTGTCAGACCCACTCTCTACCTCCTCCTCCTGCATGCAGCGGTCCTACCCCATGACCTATACTCAAGCGTCTGGATACAGCCAGGGCTACGCTGGTTCCACATCCTACTTTGGGGGCATGGACTGCGGCTCTTACTTGACGCCCATGCACCATCAGCTGACCGGGCCAGGATCCACTTTGAGCCCCATGAGCAGCAACGCTGTCACCAGTCACCTGAACCAGTCTCCCGCGTCCCTCCCCACGCAAGGTTACGGTGCCTCGGGGCTCGGCTTCAACTCCGCCGCGGATTGCTTGGATTATAAGGACCAAGCCTCCTCGTGGAAACTGAACTTCAATGCTGACTGCTTGGATTACAAAGATCAGACTTCCTCCTGGAAATTCCAGGTGTTGTGAAACGAACAAAAGTCTGCCATTCTGTCCAATCAACACACTAAAAGACCATAAAATAAACCTTGTAGACCTGCCATCCTTCCAAAAACAGAAGTGTTCCGTGACACGCGAACTCTCCGAGATGGATGGGTTGCATTGTGCCCGACAGCGCTTTTGAAGTTCGTCTTTGACATGAAATATCTATTTGAGCCACACGCACTCCTCGTGGCCTGCAAAGTAGTATTTGAAGGGTCGTGAATGCGTATAAACATAGGCCATTTCACTACAACCTGTTGTTAAGGTGCAGGGAATCTAAGTGAATTTGTAAAAAGTTAGGTCAAAGCCACGAAACAATCCTTACACAAGAAAGAGGAAAAGAAGAAGAAGAAAAAAACACGGCAAAAGGAGCCAATCTTTTGGTTAAGTGCTTGGAATGGGCAGGCTTTCTCTAAGCCTCTTACAGCACGCCGACCTATTTCAGTGTTGGCAAGACGAGAGACACTTCCATCAGGAGGATGATAGAGAGGATGTGTGCGAGTGTGTGTGTACGTGTGTGTGTGTGTGTGTGTGCGCTGAACGCCCCCGTGGCGACCTGGATGCACTACTTTATTTAAGAAAAGGTGTTTATAAGGAATCAATATGTAGTTTTTAAAAGACAATCAGTGTGTGTGTCTTATATAAATGGTACATTTGTTTTTGTTTTTTTATCTGTGCTAGCCTTCGAAACTGTGATCTGTTGTAACTGTATGCAATTTGTGAGCTCCGTCGCATCTGCGAAGACTCGGCTGTGATTTGAATAGATTTTTTTTTTAAGGAAACACGACGGTAAATAATACTAGTCACATGATTACTTTTGGGTTAATTTCAAGAGAGAAGCGATCTCGAAAATACAGGGACCGGGGAGAATGTGTAAGAGAGGAACTGTCTGTCCCCTTTCATTGATCTCCATTGGTCATAACTGATATACCACCCACGTGGATCTTAAACTTGTCTGGAGTGGTAATGTGGTCCCGCCACAGACAATATTAATAAACAATTTCAAATCTGACACCATATTTAAAGTTATTACGTCTGGACGAGTTATTAAAATGTATTCTGAATTGAATGTGTGTTTGCTTGTGTTTTAATAACAATAGCTTGAAATGCAAAGGCTTATAAAAATGTCGGAGAGGCCCGGTTTATGAAAAGAAAGAAAAAAGAGGCTAACCGAACCAGCAAAATATAATCGATTTTGTGCGAAAATTATGACGTATCAATAAACAGAAGCCGTGTAGCCTACCGTAAACTATTTTAGCTGTTTATTTATCAGGTAAACTGGCTATTTAAAAGCGCTCTAAATGTGACTTATTTTATTTATTTTCTTAATCACAATCAAAAAATCCACATTAAATATTAATAGCGTTCTCCTGGTTGGCTGATTTAATTGCCCACCTCAACTGAACACGGCATTCCAATCAATTCTTAATTAAGTGTGCGTCAACAAGTGGTTTATAAAGGGATAGTCTTTGATAAGGTAACAGGCTCACTCAATGTAAATTAAAGGTTAAACTTGAAAAGTACTGGCTTGTACGCGTCTTGTAATTTGGCTATTAAACACCGGGACACTTAAAGAAAATGTATCTTTGGAACTGCAAGGCGTGAGCAAATTTTAATTATTTCTAATTTTCCCCACCGGGTTTCCGGCCCTTTCGTTTTAAGAGACATGGCACCAGGAATGTGCGGCTTGGGAAAGTCGCGCTAATCCGCGCCTCAAAGACCAGCTAATCCCAATATTTCACTGGCGGGGTTTCTTTAGGGCAGAGGGCAATCCAAACGCAACTCAAAGCCTTCTTTAAAGACCGCCTTTTCTGAATGCAGAACAGCACTATTTTTGGTCTGTATTGCAACAACGGGATGACATTTCACAATATAAAAGCTTTGTGTGTATGTATGCATGCCGTAACAATTCTACAGACGTTGAAACAATATTGTTGTGCTGAATTCTCATGACCCGAATTCAGCGGGAAAAAAACAATTACACTTAAAAATCAACACTAAATAAAAATATATTAAAGAGAAGAAAGATAAATGACAAAGTCACTACTTTAATTCCAATTTTGATTTAGACAGTTGAGGATAAAGCTAACACCCCGGAGTCCTCTGTGACTGAATGGAAAACTTTCAGGAAGAGTCCCCTCGGTAAAGGAGGGCTAGAGAGCGAACTGAGGACTTCACCGTCGGGTCCTGGAATAATTCTATTGTGAAGGCCCGACTTGAGCGACATCTCATAATTACACTATTTCACTTGGAGGCAGGGAGTCAGAATCGAATCTTTAAATTCTTCCATCATAATTGCGAGCAGTGGAACATTCAATTATCGTCCTTGACATTGGCAAATAATCTTTTCATTCACATCCTCACTATAAAGACAATTTTAAAAATGGTGCGAAATGTAGGAAATTTAAACCGTTTCCAAATGAATTTGGAACAAAATTAACATTAGCCTACTAAATTATAGTTGTGAGAAATTTGCTCTGTAATTTCTTTCTTTCTTTATTTTTACTTTTACACAGACTGTCAAACAGCGAGATGAAGGTAAAAAAAAAACCCCCGTTAAAAATCATGCAGTCGAGGCGTTACACACAACACTGTCTAAAGCTGTGACAAGCTAGACAAATAAAACAAGCACGAAACAGTTAAAACACCCCGCGTAAAAATGGCTAGCCTACATGAAATAAATCTGAATGACTGAATATCTGAGCGACCTTGTAAACTCTTCCATAGGAAAAGTATTTATTTATTTATTTTTTATTCTTTTTTATAAATATTGAAGAATTTCATTCATTAATTAATTCATTATTCAAATAGGCTAGAATCTATTTTTGTAGAAAATGTATCTGGAGAAGCTCAATTTTCATACTAATTCATACTATTGACTATTTATTTAAATTAATATTCTTAGTCTCTAACGATTAGAGAGCGGTATTTTCCTCTCTAGACCACCAACGACTACGCTGTCCAGGTGTTTTTTTTCTTTTTTTTCTTCCAAAAATAAATAAATAAATAAAACAACTGATGGTTTTGACTTCTAAAATGACCTTGACCGGACCTAGAATCCAGTAGCCTGAATATTTTGCTTGTCGTTTGTTGGTGTTGTTTAAAATGTACAATATGCACCATTCAAGAACACAGGATGTTCTCATAAAAACATATAATAGATCTCAGTCATCTTCTGTCTCTAGAGCTAGGCCTACTGCCTAAAATAAAACCTCCTTGAAGTTAGGAGATTAAGATGTTATTGTTATTCTCTGACACACAGAGAACAAATTAAATGATGTCAATATTAAATAATATAAGCAATAATATGCATATTTAAACTATAGGCTACACGATATAAAAAGCACAATATTAATCACGTAAAATGTGCAATGTAAATGCAAAAACAACTTGTCGAAAAAGAGTAGTACAACTGGAGAAATATATTTTAGGCCTATTGATAAAGTAATCACTTAAGTTGCTTGCTAATAATATTTTAAAGGACTTCATTTATTAACTAGGCTATATAAGAAATATGAATAATGGGCGAAATCTACATAAAAATCAATTCATTAAGTAGCTAGGCTATACATCGCTGCAGAAATATATTTTTGTTCTAAAATACTCACATAAAACATACGATTGTTTGTGCATGCCTACCATTATATCACATTACAACGATATGGACTTCGTTTATCGTAATAAAACACATCCTAATTCTAATCGCCATTTTCATCCAACCGTCATGTGTGTACGCCTGAAGTGAGAAAATACTTGAGCTAAGTAGGTCAATTATGACAGTTACTGCCATTGTCGAGGACAGACGTGCCAGTTGCAGCGACAGTTAATTGAATTTTGAGCTTCAGTTAGGAGAAACGTGACGCCATTGCCACCCACCCCAACACCCAGGGGGGTCAGTCACAAGAAATAACTTCTATAACAGGTATAAACGGATTCACTGCTCTTTTTGATTCCTGATATATCTCTGTCAATAACTCTCCATCTCAGCTGATGCTCTATACATACGTCATCACGTGTGCTGTCATATTTCTGTGTGTCACGGCTTCAACTGTTCAATACAGCCTTTGAGAATAGCCCTTCCTCTAGCCTCTAGAGATGTAGACACATTCAAATAATGCTGAGGGGGGAAAGCATGGATTATATTATTTGGATTGTGTATTATTGTGAAAGTACAATATGAACATCATTTTCAGTATTATGTCTAATAAATCGCCAATTTATATTTTGGGGTTTTCTTAGAGTTGCATATCACCAGGTGATGATATAAGGCAGACTGTTCGAGAGTTTGTCTCCCAACAAAAAAAAAAAACAATGCTGCCAAACGTGGGAATGCACTTCAGTTTGTCGAGAAACTGGGAGTTATTGAACATTTCTAAAAATAAAAATAAAAATAAAAATAATTAAAGAAATGATTATGGCTTTGTTAAGGCAGGGTTTCGGAAATATTGATGCTCAACTTCATAGAGATAAGTGAAAGTGATGAAAGATAAACACATTTAATGGGATTTCCGATGCTGAGCATTTTAAGGGGCTTTGCACAGCTATTATTTAGCCTACAGTTGAGCTCCTTTTAAATTTAACAGATGCACGGAGAACAGCATTACAACGACGGACATCAGCGGTGGAAGGTTTTATATATATATATATATATATATATATATATATGCTCTCTCTCTCTCTTTCTCTCTCTCTCTCTCGCTCTCTCATACATATATACATATATATCGATAGAGACATTCGTACTGAAAGGAGCAATGAAGAGGAAGAGATTACCACTATTTGATTTCATTTATTTAGTCAAATAAATAAATAAATATGGTCGCATATTTTCTTGTTAATCATTGTTGATAATAATAATCTTCTATAATTTCCATTCATTGCAATTCGTTACTTATGCTTCAAAAATAGGCCTAAACTAAAAACTAAGCTGTTTCTGTTAGGCTGTGTGATTACGCGTAGACTACCACATGACGCGCAGAGTATATAGATAGTTTTAAATGCGATTTTAACTATATCTTTTTATTCTTTTTATTCCATAACAGCCTGTTATTTATTAAACGACACTTATTTTTTTCTATGAGAAACGATCAACTGTAAAAACAATGAGAACGATTCTTCAATGTGCACGTAAACTTTCGCTCATGTCCACACGGGTGCTTGGTACTTGGATAACGATATCTTTGGGAAAAGTGTCGTAGAGCAAAGTGTAACAGTTCTACTGAATGCTTTAGAAACTCAGCCTGTGTTTAAATGTGGACTATATGGCCAACATTAATGCGCTGAAATAGCCTATTTATTCGCTCTCTGAAAGAAGTCCGAATAAATATTAGGCGCCAAAGTTGTTTACAGCCTGGCTACAGTATGGTTATAAACCAGTTTCGTCCGTGATGTTTGGAGCGACTCACTGTTTATTTACCGATAAACAGGGCGTGAAGGAAGCCAACAACTCCTGTGCACATGCTACTGACTTTTAACAATGCTGTTACAGTCGGTTTCATATGTGTACAGGCATGCTCTGCCACACAGTAGGATGCTCCCAGGGGTTGTAACTTCGAATTCGGTGTTGTTTTAATAGTGCACAAGTCACTGAAAGATCAGACGCCTTGACGTTCACGAGCAAAACCAAGGGCCTCCATTCCTGCAGAGCGCATCTTTCTTTTTTAATTACGGGCAACGCAGTCCTGGAGTAACATATGGGACGGGCAGACGCCGTTCTAATCCGCACCCCGCGTTGGTCGATGTTAGGCTAAACAATGGGCTCTCTTTAACCATTCACGAGCCAGAGGCTTCTTATGCGCACAGGTTGCCTTGGCGCTTGGGATAGCAAGAGATGGTAGTTTACTGGTCTCTCGACCCTTGCCAAACCTGTGCGTCATTGGACACACAACGCATGACAGTCGCTTAGCCCCCCGAATAACTAGCTGCTTTACCACATCAGACATCACTAATAATAACAACTGCAAACATAGCCTACGGGGTTACGCACATTAATAAATATAAATGTTATGAATTGCATGTGCATAAAAGCTTGTTATCCAGTAAAGTGAATTATTTAACTATGCATTTAAGAAATAAAGCTTTTCCCAAATTTACCTTTCAATTATTTTAGATCGTTAAGATCCACATCTACTACCATTAAATGACTTACTTTGGTAAATAATAATGATGAGGATGATGAGGCCATGAGGCTAATCAATGGAGCAGCGGGGGATCTATTCTGTCCTGCTCATCCAGTCCAAGCTCACTCTGTGCTTTTTACACCATTTATTTAAGTTTGTGACATCATCAGTGAATCTGATAATCTTGTCAAAGATTAAATTAAAAGGGGTTTGTGCCAGTAATAACAGATTTAGATGTTTTAAAAATGAAGTCTAAAGGGATTGGATTATAAGAGCACCAAAAAGCATCTGATTTTAATTTCTCTGACTGCTTGCATAAATCTGTGGATTTGTGGAGATCTGAAACTGATGATAGTACTAACAGCCTGACAAGTCTGGATGCCTGGTAATGTGCAGACCACACGCGTGCGTACACAGAACAGAACGGTTTTATAGATTCCTTGCTTTTTCCTTTAAACACTGATTCGAAATAATAAATTCTGATGTTAGGCTCAGAAGAAAAATGCAAAGGGTGCAAACGGCATAAAGAAAGTATGTTGAGTTACACTCTGAGCTTACTGGCTA
Source organism: Carassius gibelio (assembly GCF_023724105.1). Taxonomy (NCBI): domain Eukaryota; kingdom Metazoa; phylum Chordata; class Actinopteri; order Cypriniformes; family Cyprinidae; genus Carassius; species Carassius gibelio. The sequence goes on along the minus strand of NC_068412.1, from coordinate 8,906,982 downwards.
GAACTTCAGACACTGTCATTCCGAGCCTCGGCCTCCTGTATGGTCTTTGATCCTGGCATTAACTACCACTACAGTGCAAGTGAACAAGCGAGATTAAACAGAGCAATATTTGGTCATTTGGCATGGCAGAGGAGAAAGAACTAAAACTAAAATGTATAAGCTGATTATGAAGTCTCAACATATGCTGTGCTGAAACTCTGTGTCACAGCAGCGTCTACTGGTCAAGTTAATACCTATTTAGCTAATGCACACCCGAGGTCCACATTCAGAGTCCATTTAGGCCCCCATGAGACTAAAGTTGTGGATTATGCCGGATGGCACAGCTCCCCAACATCTAGCCTATTTCCTCTGTTAGGCCTGTAGCCCATTAATGAAAAATCTCCTTAAAGGGACAAATGGAAATACTTTCACAGCGGATTATTCAGACTCTAATGGCAATGTTTTTAAATGTCCTACATGAACAGACAGCGTTAAGAGCAAACCGATAATCCCAAACACGAACAGTCATTCCCAGAACTTGGTCAACAGGAATTTACGATTCATCTAAACTGGCGCAAGTGACATTCATAAATGTCTGTTTAGTTTATTTTATGTGGTGCATGGTTTACTACTGCTAACCTTTTGTGCAATTGTTCTTTATGTTTAGTCTTTGTGCTTTACATTGGCCAGAACTCATCGTGGTGAAACGCTTTGTAGTTCTCTAAACCGCAAACCCTCTGGGGTCCATAATTAGCTCAATAAAGCAGGTGCACAGAGGAGGTCTTGCTCTTAATCTCTCACAAATAAGGTGCACTTGTTAGAAGGAGTATTGGAGACCACTAATTAATTAGACGAAAACCATGAGATTATTGCTTTGAGACTCTCCTGGATGAACTGTACTTGACGCTGAGCCTGTATATTAGTGGAAAAAGACAGGATTTGTTATCCTATCAGTCCCTACAGGTCAATTCAGACAGCCTAAATTGCCTTTTATTCATTCAGCAATTATTAGCTAATAAACTGTATTCTAGTTAGTTCTGCAGTGTGAAATGCATTTTGACTGGAAATTACATCAGCTATGATTACATACAGCCAATAAGAGAGCATGGATGTAACGCAAAGTAAATGTTCAGGGGGAGGAGTCATAGACTTGCAACAGAACTTCAGCAAATATGGCTTCTGCAAGCAACCATCTCTCCATTTTCCATCTTTTTTTGTTGTTGTTGTTGCGAATCAGTTGACACAGGCAACTTGTAATGCAATCTTCGGTAACACTTTAGAATAAGGTTCCATTAGTTAATGTTAGTTAATGTATTAATTAACATGAACAAACAATGAATAATAAATTTATTACTGTATTTATTCATCTTCGTTAATGTTAGTTAATGAAAATACAGTTATTCATTGTTAGTTCATGGTAATTCACAGTGCATTAACTAATGTTAACAAGCACAACTTTTGATTTAAATAATGCATTAGTAAATGTTGAAATTAACATGAACTAAGACTTATAAATGCTTTAGAAGGATTGTTCTTGCTTAGTTCATGTTAACGAAAGTAGTTAACTAACATTAACTAATGGAACCTTATTCTAAAGTGTTACCCAATCTTCTTGTGGGTTACCACTTTTAACTGGCAGAAACCAGTCTTGAGCAAGAACTCCAGTAATTCGTAACTATTGGGGAATTGGAGGATTATCAGATATTTGTCTTGTGTAAACCATTCAGCTGGATGGTGGAAAAGCAGGTTTGCAGTCAATATTGTCATCAGAGGTGATATTTACAGCAACTGAGAACTGAAAAAAAAAAATTGACATCAGTTAGTTTTTATCTACTATTCTACTATTAAGCAATTTAGGTGATCTGATCACAAGTGGTCAGCGATGAACCATAACTCTGTCCACCTGATAGTAACATGCGTCTCAAACACCTCTCCTGTGAGCACTTTTTATATAGGATTTATATAGATATAAAGGAGCACAGATGGGGTTTATATCTTAGTTTGTGTGTTTTAGTACAATGCAAATTTGTTTGAATTTCTTGGTTAATACGTTTCCTCAGAATACCTAGCACAGTATTATTTGTAATGCTGACTTCACACTGCGCAGTTTTAGCCCTGATATTCACTCGCCAACAGGGTTTGGGGAATCACTGACAAATGCCGAAATCAGCGAATCATTGTTCGTTCAAGCGAGTGACAATCACCCAGTGTGAATTGTCAAAGACATTATCTGAGAGAATCAGATTCAAAATCCTGCTGTGTGAAATGAGTTCTGATTAAAAAAAAAATACATTGGCGATGACCTACAGCCAACGAGAGAGCAAGATACAGAGCAGTGGGAAGTTCGGGGAATTGTCGGACAGAGTTGTCAGTGATTATTCCTATTGTAAAGTCATGCAGTGTGAAGCCTCTTGTCGCCGATCCGTCATGCAATGTGAACACCACAGCAACTGAATGCTACAACAGAGAGTCATGCAGAGTTGAAATCAATAGTGTTCAGATTACTTTGAAAATCATGCAATGTGTGCTCGGCGTAACTGCGTTCCTTATAAAAAGCATCATTAACTGGGTCGAATACATCCTATGATGTGTTAAGTGGGTGAGCGGCAAGTAGGTGGTGTTTCACTGCTTCGGGATCCATTCAAAACTGATAGCATTTCCACTATAAATGCAATGTAGTTACATGAGTTTTTGCCATTTGTCTATAGGCAATTTCAAGGATCCAATCACAAAACTTTGAAAAACCTATTTTCTGTGTTTAGCACTGACCACTTGATCCATATGGCCAATGACATACAAGGTGGAGAGTACAGTAGTGGTGTGAATATAGCCTGTGAAGGCCGTGATACACCATGTCGTCAAAGAACTAGAGGAAACAGAAGCGCCTCAGATTGCCTGTGTTCGTCAAAAACACAATGCAGAAACTTCTAGTTGTTCACCTGTGTGAGAGGAAATAAAGATCCAAACCAAAGGTGGCAGTAGTCTGTATTCATCATTCAAAAACTGGATATAAGTCCAGATATAAATCCAGTCATTACAATAGGAATTCAGGGAATTGGAAATTTTGTGTAAGGGAAAAATTTCACTAAACTGACTAGCTTGCCAACTACTGGCTTACTAGGGACGATGATTACTTTTTTTAAAGGGGGGGCGAAATGCTCGTTTTCACTCAATATCCTGTTAATCTTGAGTACCTATAGAGTAGTACTGCATCCTTCATAACTCCAAAAAGTCTTTAAGTTTATTATATTCATAAGAGAAAGATAGTCTGTACCGATTTTTCCCGGAAAATTTTTTTGTGGAAAGTGCAGTTTGATGACAACATCGCATGTTGTTTACTTGATGTGCTCACGCGCCGATAGCTAAGTGAACAACACAGAGATATTTGAAGCAGTTTTACTCACCGCCTGCGGTTCCAACACATGATCGTGACCCTTTTTCGTTGGGACTGCATTATCCTTAAGAAATAAACGATGTGCAAATCCAGCGTCAAACTGGGCCTTGTTTGTAAAACAAGCATCTTCGAAATGCAGGGAACAAACACAAACACTTGCACAACTCCGTTGATGCTCTGTAAAAATAAACTCCATCCACTGGTCCCTTAATGCTGTTTCTCTTTTGGTAATCTGTGCAGGGTTGTCTTGCCCTGGCAACTAAAAATACACTTCTTTTGTGACATTTGGCGACGCTCTCGCTCTGATCAGTGAATGCCTGTGCTCTCAGTGCTCTGCTATACGGGAGCGCGCGCTCTTCCGGCAGAAGTGCCTCAGGACCCATGTAAGGAAATTCCGCTCCATCTAACGTCACACAGAGCCATACTCGAAAAAAACTTTCCGAAACTTGTGACAAACCGGAAGAGGTTTTTTTGGAACAAAAATACTCCTTCAAACGTACAACTTAATTTTTGAAACTTTGTCCATGTTTAGCATGGGAATCCAACTCTTTAACAGTGTAAAAAACTCAGTATGCATGAAATAGCATTTCACCCCCCCTTTAACATATTGCATAAATTACAATATTGCAATCGACATATTGCATGAATTATTTAAATTAAATGCATGTATTTGCAGGGAAGGACACTGTCCTTCCCCTGTTTTTTATTAAAACAGTCTTTATGATTACTACTATATAGTTGAAAATTGTTCAGCATAATAAGGTGACATTTGTTACACAGACCTGGCAATCGTGCTATTTCTATAGTTTATTTTCTTCTTCTTCTTCCATCATCTTCCAGGTCCCTTTCCTAAGCAGGGTAATTAGTCCTCCAAGGGCTCCTAATTGTTTGAGGATAAAGAGGTGATTTGCACTTGGGAATACTTCATTATCCTAATCAAAGGCTGGAGAAATCAGAGGACTTGATCGTGCTTTTGAGAGCTCAGTAACTGCTCTTTATGAGCGGCTGCACCATTGACCTTAGTGCCACTCAACTTTGCTTCAGGTATTACTACCCAGTGTTTCCATTAGTGAATCAATAATTCAGATTCATTAGATTATATAACGAGTAAAAAACAAACACCTTACTGTGTATATCATTCACTTGAATAACAGAAAATTCCGTAGCAGTATCTTTCTGCTGTTGAGCACAAAATAAGATATCTTGAAGAGTGTTGGTTATAAAATTAAAAAACGGTTGCTGGATGCCATTGACATCCATTGTATTTTCCCCTACCATGAAAGTCAATGGTTACTAGCAACTCTTTGGTTTGGAACAAATGGAAAAAGTAAATGAAGTTCAGTAAATGATGGCAGCATTTTCATTTTTGGGTGAACTATACCTTCTTCCCCTTTCATTTGTAATATTGAGTCTATGAAAGCATGAAAGAAAAAATATTTTGTAAATTATATTGATTTAAATAAATATCATACATATAAAAATATGTTGCCAACAATAAATGGAGAACATAAACCGAGAAACATTTGGATTTATTAGTAGCAGTATATGAGCTGATTTCCGTAATGAATGAAACTTGAAAAAATATTCTAATAACTGACTTCAGCTCCTCTTAATGTGTTTCTTATTGTGATCTTTGAGACACTACAGTGGTGTTATGTATACTGGTTATGTACTTTTGGGATGAGGTACAAATCCCAGTGAGATCATCAGGCGTTGTTTGAAAGTTCAAATGAGTCAATCATGAGTAACCTGCTCTTAGTTACCTCAACAGTTCCCATAGCAATAAGCCACCCATGGGTTCTGGGTTAATCTGAAAGAAACAGCATGGTAAAGATACAGCACATCTGATCCCATGATTGGGCGTCTAAGGCTGATGCTGGAATGATGTCATCAAAGAGTTGCTAAGTAACCAGGGTGATTGACAGCATTAACTTCTCTCTGTTTTTGTCCATTATTACATTCGTCCTCTCCTTTGCGGTGTCTGTGCGCACCTGTTCAGTGCGCAGAGTGGCACAAAGCAAAGCACGTGCCACACCAGACACTCAACCACTGTTGTTTTTTTGTCCCAGTCAAGACAAAAGGTCTATTTAGGCTGGGCCACACAACCAAGGGCAGAATGTAGAACTTGAGGGGTGGGGGTAAGGGCATTATGGGGTTTAGAGTCCCTGGCCAGGCCTCTTGGTGAGCTATTAGGAGCAGCTGTTTGTGCTTGTTTATATGCGGGTAATAAGTCTGTGTTTTCTAAGGTTTCCGAGCTAAATCATACATCGAACATTGAATTAAACCTTTATTTAAGAACCCATTTTCCATGTACATGTTCAGATTAGGACATTAGTTGTTTTTGTGAATACTTTTAGAGTCAAGATCATCTTGACCCATATGGCCTTTAAGACATTACTGCATAAGCATTTGCTAAACTAGGATGTAGTTTCTTTGTTACAAGCTTAGAAAATATACTGATGAGAAAAAACAGCAGGTAAAAAGTCCAGTGTGAATATACACAGATTTGGTTGATTGTCCAATTGATTGTACTCAATAGCATTTTTATTGAATCCTCACTCCCATGGGACGGGCAGCTAAGGATCATGGGGGTCAAATTGGAGCCCCGAAGGAGGGCAGTGCTTTTAACCTCTTACAACACTTTGTTATGACACCTCACGTTCTAGGCCAGGGTTATGAATGGAGGTCTATATCAAACTGTTTCTTGATACTGGTTTTTATTTTATTTTACCATTATCCGGAGATTATAAGAAACAAATAAAGAAACATACAAAAACATAAACAGTATTTATCATACATACTTCTGTCAATACAAATGCGATCCAAATTCTGTGGTATAACTGATTTCTAATTTAATGAAAAAGGCATTCTGAGCTCACATTATGACGCATTGTCTAGACTTTTCTACATCACGACTTTCCGCATTAGAGTTGTGAGAGTTGTTTTTGTTTATTGTTTCCTTTGTCGTGGCTTTGGTGCTTCCGCGTCGAGACTGTGACCCTTCTGTTTGCCAGCAGTCGTTTGGCCTAGTTTCTAACAAACAACGCATCTATTTATTCTCTTTCCTAGCTGTTATTTTCATGTTAATAAAGACACACATATAGAACAGAGCCAATAAGACTATTGTTAAAGGGACTGCAGTTTGGCTATTGGTGCAAAACGCAAAAAACACTTTATTATTCACTGGAATTTATATACACTACTAACAAACAAAAGTTATGTGCTAAAAGTGTGTGCATATAGCAAATAGTAAGAGAAATCTCACTTGAATCATTTAAAAGAGAAATATACTCAGGTTACATAAGCAAAACATTTACTAGAACAGCCATAAACTTCTAAGTTTGTTAAATATGAATAGTGTTTGACGTCATATATCACAGTCAGCTTGAGTGAACTGTTGAGCTTTAGGACAGTGAAACATAAAGCCTCCATAGTTTTCTAACGAGCCTCTAATTAGTGTGGGGTGCGTGTGTTTGTTTGTGAGACCGTTACAGAGGTTTAAAGAAGCTTAGTTTCTCAAAGTCACTGAGAAAGGAAAGAAACTCTTATTTGCAAAAAGCTAATTATTTGGAAGCCGTATTATAATTAAATGGTGAAAGAATGGATTCATTTTACATGTTCCAAGTCCATTTTAATCTTACATAAATGCTGAAGGAATAAAATAACCATTATATTAATTATCATTGTGTCCACTACAGTGGCATATCCATATATATATATATAAAACATTTTATTTTACATTCAGGGTGTGATCTTTTAACTGTACCTGACCGTTCACTTTTTTTATTTATTTATCTATTTATGAATGACAACATACATTCCCCAATAATCTCAGGTCACTTTGGATAAAAGTGTTTTCTACATTTATACAATTAAGGTAACACTTTATTTTGATTGTGCACTTACAGTAACATTGCAACTACATGTCAACTAGCAGTCATTAGAGTATTAGTAGACTGTCCGCTTAATATATTTTGACAGATCCACAACAAACAACAAACAACAAACTGACTTTAAGAAACTGTGCAAGTATATGTCAACTTATTAACCCTAACCCTAAACCTAACCCAAGAGTCTACTCTGAGAGATAGTAGACATGAAGGTGTAAAGTTACTTACTGTTAGTTGAATGTCTAAAGTGGACTATCAAAATAAAGTATAACCAATGTATTTTATTCCTGCAATGACGAGGTTTTAATTTTTCTTCTTTTATAAACAGAATGTAAAGAAAAAGAAAAATTCAATTGTAACAGTTGACCCTTTTGATCAATTTATTGCATCCTTGCTGAATAAAAGTATTCATTAAAAGTCTTACTGATCCAAAACTATTTGATAAATATTTAACTATATCAAACCCTATGTTGTCTTGTATGTACATTTAAAATGTCAGATGTTTCAGAAAACAACGCTTTTTCCATCTGTGAAAACTTCATTGGGTTCCTCGTGTACGTCTAAGAACAGGCTTTTTTCGTTGAGCATTTGCCATTGTTTTTGGGAACATGCGAGTATTAATTATTCTGTAATGCTCAGCAGGTGTTTATGTGTACAGGCACACTTCCCGCACATGACCAGCATCAAAAGCGCGTGTGCATGTGTGTTTGGAGAGGTTATGCAGGGCGTTGGGACCCCAGATGGGTTAATGGGAAGCTTAGCATCAAGATTACAATGCACCAGTGTCAGCTTCAGATCTGCCAATGATTGCCCCCAAGCCCACGCGCTGGACCACACGTTCAATACGACCCGCCGGGGGACGGAGGGAGGGGTCAGGGGACACGAGCAAAAAGCATAATATTAAAGACTACATGTTGTTCTTCAAATATAATACAACGGGCTGACTGTCCCAAACTGTCCCAGGCATTTGCTGCACCCCCCCCCCCCCCCTCCTAAACACGGGGTCTGTCCATCACAGGCCAAGCTGTTGCTGGAGGAGATTGGATGGTTAAGGGCAGAGACAACAGCCCCACTAATTAAATTCTGCCAGGTTAATCCCTCTGTGTCCCCGCTACTCACTCTCCATCCCAAACCAGGGGGAGGAGAGAGACGGGGGACAAACAATCAACATTCATCATTAACAATGGCAACAAAAAAATAGTCAAACATGAAAAACAAAGAGAAATACAGTGGGTGAAATTAAGTAAACAATGGGCCATTGGGTTGAGATACCATTGTTATGACAACGGAACGCAAAAAACAAATTCGAGGCAGATGATAAAAACAACAACAACAACGTACACCTGCTGCTCTAAACAAGTCTACCATTGTTTTAAGCGTTAACAATGAAGACACACGCAGGCGACAGTTTTTCCTTTTCTAGTATTAATCACCTGAGTTGGGTATTGAGGTTTAGATCTTTTCCCTTTTAAATTACTATTGTTCTGTTTAATGGGATGCTTTGAATGAAATTTGATTTTGCTCACCATAAATGCTGATAATTAAATGTCAATTTTTAAATACCGCGGTCCTGACACACCATGAAAGGCACTATAAAGGCCCCCTCATAATCAAAAACACTAACATTTCACCTCCAGCACAGCCGGTGGTCCGAGACCCTCCACCCGGCCCAGAGAGAGCGAGGCCGTCAGTCTGTCATTCTCCCAGCATGCACTGCTAATGAACTCACATAGGTCCATTGCCCTCTAGACCGCCCAGACAGTGAGGAATGGTGTTTGGACGACCTCTTTGACCTTTTACACAATATCTACATGACCCTCTGACTTTATTACATGGCCTACAGCAAAACTTATCAGTCCACTGGAGTGGGACGTTTTAACAGTGCCTAAATTGGGTAAAATGATGGTAGTATTTGTGTAGCTTAACTGGAGCTAACAACACCAAAGCTCTGGGTTTGATGGAGCATGTTGATAAAACGTATAGCTTGAATGCACAGTGAGCCGCTTAATAAAATGCCAAAAGGAATAAATTATTGTTCGTTCTGGTTAGGGCTCCGAAGAACCAACTATTTTATGTATTTTTTTTTTATTTGTATAAAATAACCTGTTCTTACACTTTAAAATTATACTGATTCGTCTGAATCAAATCGAATAAAAACGCAAAACATGCTGTTAAAAAAAAACAGTCAAATAAATCAAAATCAACAGATAATAGGAAAGCATTGATACAGTGGACCAGTTCTCATTAATAACTAACTATTAACTAGGACGTTTGCCTCAGTAAACTCCTAATTTACTGCTTATTAACAATTAGTAAAGGTAGTTGTGGTATGATTAAGGGATCTAAAATACGGTCATGCAGAATAAGGCATTCATATGTGGTTTATAAAGACTAATAAACAACAAATATACTACGTAGTCACATGCATGCTAATAAGCAACTAGTTAATAACAGAGAATTGGTCCCTAAACTGAAGTGCTACCAAATCTTTTATTTATGTTTTATACAGGACCTCAGAGTTTGACGGGTTAGCTTAAGCAGTTCTCCCCTGAGGGAAGATGCTATATACGTCCAGAAAGCATCTGTCTCCATTAACGGACATCCAAAAGCTGTGTTGTGTGATTGTCCAGACATTATTTTCCAGCAGCTTTGGTGTAAACAGTTGCATGGCATTTATGGCTCAGGTGATTGGCTTTAAATATGTTTCTGGGACGGTCTATGTGCAAGGTCTTGCTGTAGGTCACACAGGTGTCAGCAGAGCAACTGTCACTGAGACGAGGGGAACCATCATGTTTAACCTTCTCCACGTATACGACAGCCCTCACTGGTTTGATACTTACGGTCTCTGAGAAGTTAAACAGCAGTAATATATAATTTGTCATGGAGGACCTTTGAAGCATGTTATCAAGTTAATTCGTGTTTCATTCAGCTCTTATAAAATTAGAACGAAGATATTAAAAGTTAAAAGCTTTGTTCACCCAAAAAAGAAATCTGACACGGCATCTGAGTGAATAAAAGATAATAAATAAATAAGGAATTGTCATTTTTAGTTGAAGAACTTTTTGCCACTTGAATAAATCTGAGTATTGTACGTTTTGAGAGTTAGTCTACTACAACACTGTTTGTCCCAGTCTTCAGGGGCTCTTTTCTCATTGGACTATATACAAACCCAGAATGCTTCTGGAAATATGATGACATGGCCCGAAATAACACAAAATCGAATTCTAGCCATTGGTTGATTGTTGTTACCTTCATCACAGGCTCATTCTGAGAGGCCTGTTACAGCATCACTGCTTCGTTCTGCGCATTAACTCCTGGCGTCTGCGCAGTCTTTTGGGCGTCACTTACGCCACAGACGGGTGGGATGCTGGGAAAGCGAGTGAGCGGGAGCGCGCCTCTGTCGCGGGCATGCTCAGAGGTGTAATGTCTGATTAGGGGATTACAGGGGAAGTGCTTCTTCGCAGTTCTCTGAGAAACAATTATTAACATGTTGGTGTCTCTAATCCTGGATAAATACAGCTTTTCAAGAACAACAGAGAGACTTTCTCTCTTTCTTCACTCTCTCCTCTTCTCCTTTTAAATCCATTTCTAAACCCCCCTTAGTCACTTGAACCCCAAAGCCTAACTAATACCGGTTGAGCAGATAGGGCATTGGTGTGAAACAGTGTCATTAGGAGAATACCTTTTCCAGCGTGTTTCACAGCAGAAACGATCCCTTCACCCCAACAGAGCAACAGGCAGCGCGGCGGAGGGAGGGGCGAGAGAGATGGAATAAGACTGGATTGTACTTCAGCAGCCTGGTTAAAGGGCACTGGGCTGAGGATGTCTACAGTCTGTAATCTTTTGTTGGTCTGTAGACTGCCATGTAATCTGCTTGCTGGTATTTGGGAGGAGATTGAGTGGAGGGTTGGGAACGCTTGTCCCAGGTGGGACAGAGGCCTGTTGCATTCAGTTACTGAAGAACTGCACAATTAATAGTGCTGGTCACGACAAACATTTCTAGTGCTATTGTTCCTACCCTAAGCAGGCTACTGAACTTCATTGCTCAAGTCCTTTACATTCGTGGTAAAGACATGAATGCGCAAGGAGAGATGTATATACAGTACAAGTTTGCAATTAAACTTGCTCCAAAGAATACCGAAGAAAGGATTTATACAGAGATCACAATACATGGAGACTAGGGAAGAGACACATCTGAAATCATATACCATCTGAATAAGTACTCTTAAAATTTGAACTTACTTCATGAGCATTAAAAAAGAAATTCTGTATAGTATGAATATGAGTAGTAGAAATTAAATTTGGATGCACTATGTCCACCATGTTGTTACTGTCACCTACTAGCCTAGGTTGTGTCGCTTCACTGCCATTCATAAATCCTCTCCTGTGGCCTCATGGGACAGTAAAGTGTCCACTGAATGCGCTCTTGAAAACCTCTGCAGATGTAGTAGGTGATGCCGGTACCTTATCTTACTGGTTTTTGAATCCTATGAATGAACAACTTTTTCAACAACTCTTCTCTTCCATGTCAGTTTTCATATTCTTGTTCTCTCATGAGCACGCGTTGAAGTCTGACACAAAAGAGAAGAAATCATTGAAAAAAAAGTCATTATAATGGTTTTCTTTGTGCACAAAAAGTATTCTTGTAGCTTTGTAAAATTAAAGTTGAACCACTGATTTCACATGGACTATTTAAAAAATGTCCTTACTACCTTTCCATGCCTTGACTGTGGTAGTACCCTTGCTGTCTATTCAGGGTCAAAGATTTCATCCAAATTATCTTAATTTGTGTTCTGAAGATGAACGAAGGTCTTGCTGGTTTGGAGCGATATGAGGGTGAGTGATTAATGAGAGAATTTTTGGATGAACTAGCCCTTTAATCAAAATCTTAATTTAAACCTTGCACCACTTCCTCCATCCAAAGAAGAACTGACGTATAATACGAGGAACAGTCTTATTTTTTTTTTCTTCTTTGATAAAATCTGAACAGATTTTCAAAAACTAGGTAGCGTATACATATGCCAACTTGGTAAATAGTTACAGAGGAAAGACTGGCCATCACAAATGACTGAGGATCACATGCTACCAGACTTTCAAGTCTTTCTGAACACAACAGAAACATGTGACTTGTTGCTTTACACGTGACAAACAAAAACAATGTGTTCTAAAATCTGCTCAAAAAATCAAGCATGTTTGTTATCCTCTGATTGAAGGAAAAAAATTGTCTGAAGCAAAAAAAAAGTCTTTGATCATACACTACAAATTTTTCTATGCAATCTTTCAACTCAAACCTGAAGACTGGCTCTGACCTTCAGCAACTACTGTAGCATCAGCTTGTCCTGACTGTATTCTGGCTTTAATTTGCTCTGTTTTAGTGGTGGGCGGTATGACCAAAAATTTATATCATGGTATTTTTCACAATTATACCGGTTTCACAGTATGTGACGGTATTTTTATTTTTTCATTCATGACCGGGTGTAAACCACATTTTCTACTGATTGAGAGAGGAAATAGGCTATTAGAATGCCCTATTTTATAATGTTATGATGAGGGAATATTGCAAATTTTCGGCCAGCTGAAAGTGATGCTTCTCTGCCGCTCACTGCACAGAACAGACACCGAAAGACGACACGGCGTGTGTGGCGGTCAGTGGATATTGTGGACGAGTTCTTCTGTGTCATCACGTTCTACAGCTTCAGTTTCTGAACTTCCACACTAGTAACACATACAGTTGTGTCCTCGCCACAGTGCAACAAATGCGTTCCAAACATTATTTAAACGATACCGGTATTGAAGTATTTTTTTTAATTCCTAAGAAAAATAAGGTAAATGTACCAGTAAAAAACACAGTAAATGTATATTTACTGGTATTCGGTATGAACTGGTATACCGCCCAGCACTACTCTGTTTTATGCTGACGAGTCAGTTTCTAATCTAAGCAATGGCATTGAGTATAGCACTGTCCATTTGTAAGAACAACTGAAAATGGGGAAAACTGTTTGAAAATGTTATTTTAGTGTCGGTACTGGTGAAGAAATTACACACTGCATCTTTAAATAGTTTAAGCTTTTAAAATGATTGGCAATTCTGTAAGCGTAGATATATAGAAACCAGGTGGTCACCAGCACATCTGATCTAAAATGTGTCTGTCAGACCAATGTTCCACACGCTTGCTAACATACACACACACACACTCCATCTCCTATGGAATTATACCCTGCAGCTTTGAAATCAGACACAGACAGGTGATCAAAACAACCCATTAGTGGCCGTTGACACACTCTCACCTTCAGACACACTTATGCCTGCTGACTGGGCACACACACATCGAGCATGAGACACTTTGAAGACTTGCATCAAGGCTCTGCAGTGACTCTAGATGCAAGTGTGTTTCTGTTGAATTCAATGTGGAAGAATAGTAGTGTTTTTGCTGAACTATTATCTCATATTTTGCCAATAAGTGGGAAGATGACATGAACAGTTTTAGAAATGGCACAACTAAAGCTATTTTAAATAAATAAAACATTTACATATATTAAGCATGCAAATTAACCTCACATTTAGAGAATATTTGTACTTTTAAAATATAGTTTAGTTTTAAAATGAACCATTATGTCATGTGATGCGATTTCAATTTTTGACGCGCCATTCTCAGTCTAGGACTCTGGCCTCCGCTCACTCAAGGCTGCGGTGTGTGACGAGGTTTCGTTGAGTAAGCAACACTACTTTGTTTGGCCTTCCAAAAGAGGACATGACTAGAAATCATGTTTATATCATGTTTATAATGAGTTTTATGTCTCGTTGCTCTGGCCGGACAGGGCATCACAGTGTAAAGGGGCGTAACATTTCTGTCACACGCTTGAGGTATTCAGCCTATCACAATGCACTGGATAGCTGGCCAATCACAGCACACCTCGCTTTTTACAACGATGAGTTTTGTAAAAATCGTCACATTTCAGAAGGCAGGGCATAGATGAGAAACAATAATGTACAACATGTGGAATTTGTTTTTTGAACCTTAAACCGCATAAACACATTTCATTACACCAAATACATAAAATAATGTTCTTTTTATCAGCATCATATGTCCCCTTTAAAAATTATGAAAACAAATTAATAAATGTTCATAAACCTAAATATTGATGTTAACATTATAATATAACAATAACAAAAATGAATATTGTACGTGTCATCCACCATAATATATGCTAGTATTATATACACATATATACATATACACATATACATATATATATATATATACACATATACATATATATATATATATATATACACATATACATATATATATATATATATATATACACATATACATATATATATATATATATATACACATATACATATATATATATATATACACATATACATATATATATATATATACACATATACATATATATATATATATACACATATACATATATATATATATACACATATACATATATATATATATATACACATATACATATATATATATATACACATATACATATATATATATATACACATATACATATATATATATATATACACATATACATATATATATATATATACACATATACATATATATATATATATACACATATACATATATATATATATATACACATATACATATATATATACACATATACATATATATATATATATATACACATATACATATATATATATATACACATATACATATATATATATATATATATATATATATATATATATATATATATACACATATACATATATATATATATATATATATATATATATATATATATATACACATATACATATATATATATATATACACATATACATATATATATATATATATACACATATACATATATATATATATATATACACATATACATATATATATATATATATATACACATATACATATATATATATATATATATACACATATACATATATATATATATATATATACACATATACATATATATATATATATATATACACATATACATATATATATATATATATACACATATACATATATATATATATACACATATACATATATATATATATACACATATACATATATATATATATACACATATACATATATATATATATACACATATACATATATATATATATATACACATATACATATATATATACACATACACATATACATATATATATACACATATACATATATATATATATATATATACACATATACATATATATATATATATACACATATACATATATATATATATACACATATACATATATATATATATATACACATATACATATATATATATATATATATATACACATATACATATATATATATATATATATATATATACACATATACATATATATACACACATATACATATATATATATATATATACACATATACATATACATATATATATATATACACATATACATATATATATATATATATACACATATACATATATATATATATATACACATATACATATATATATATATATACACATATACATATATATATATACACATATACATATATATATATACACATATACATATATATATATACACATATACATATATATATATACACATATACATACATATACACATATACACACATATACACATATACACACATATATACATACATACATGTATACATATACATTTACATATATACACATATACATATATATACATATATAAGCTTACATTTTTTTACATTTGTATACATATTTGTGGTAGTGAAAATACTAGGTTCAGGCTGATGTCACATAGAAATTAAAAAGAAACAATTACAAAAACAGAATGCATTATACAAACACTTTGCAGTACCCAAAAGCAATCAACCCAGCATACACACCTAACCACTGTTAATCCTCTAGACACTAGAAAGCACACACATGCACAAACACAAACACACACGCATGCAGACACACACACTCAGCATCGCTGTGTTTATCATTCCAACCCAGGCCACCAACACCCGTCAGTCTAATTCCGTTTGTCTGTTTAGATTCATTTTGCTTTAATCTCTTCTTGTTTGTGCACATCTGCGAGAGCCACTGCACGAGAGAAGGGGGAGGGGCCATCGTTGGTGAAAACGACTGACAACAAGGGGTAAAAAGGAAACAGGTATTAGAAGAGAGGGCGCACTATTTTGGGCATGGTACAATTGTAATATATAGTATTATCATGTTTTGTGGACATGTACAACAGGTAATACCTTTATATGAGATACCAGTACCATGTTACAACATCATAATAATCATTCAGTTAATAGTAGTTAACCCTCTAATGCAAGAGGTCTATTACAAGACTTAAAAAGCATTTTTTTTCCCATCACAGTCTAATGCTACATTCAAACCACCATGAACAACCTTTACCCATAATTCTATATGATTTTTCTGTTTACGGGGTATTCCATGTTTTTTTGACAGGGGAAATTCAAAATAGCTGACGAAACTTGATAAACCAAACAACTCTGGAATACTTGCTACCATCTCAGTTATCAAAAGTATCTTCTAAGAAAGTTTTTATAACGTTCCCATTTTAGAAATGTTTGAGAAACGTTTTTTTTTTTGAGGTATTCAGCCTATCACAATGCACTGGATAGCTGGCCAATCACAGCACACCTCGCTTTTTACAACGATGAGTTTTGTAAAAATCGTCACATTTCAGAAGGCAGGGCATAGATGAGAAACAATAATGTACAACATGTGGAATTTGTTTTTTGAACCTTAAACCGCATAAACACATTTCATTACACCAAATACATAAAATAATGTTCTTTTTATCAGCATCATATGTCCCCTTTAAAAATTATGAAAACAAATTAATAAATGTTCATAAACCTAAATATTGATGTTAACATTATAATATAACAATAACAAAAATGAATATTGTACGTGTCATCCACCATAATATATGCTAGTATTATATACACATATATACATATACACATATACATATATATATATATATACACATATACATATATATATACACATATACATATATATATATATATATATATATACACATATACATATATATATATATATACACATATACATATATATATACACACATATACATATATATATATATATATATACACATATACA
The DNA here is from genome assembly GCF_023724105.1 of Carassius gibelio. NCBI lineage: Eukaryota > Metazoa > Chordata > Actinopteri > Cypriniformes > Cyprinidae > Carassius > Carassius gibelio. The sequence continues at coordinate 8,889,550 of NC_068412.1, read as the reverse complement.
TATATATATATATACACATATACATATATATATATATACACATATACATATATATATATATATACACATATACATATATATATATATACACATATACATATATATATATATACACATATACATATATATATATATATATACACATATACATATATATATATATATATACACATATACATATATATATATATATACACATATACATATACACATATATATATAAATAAATGCATATAAATATTTTCTAAATATATACGCTGTGTATTTATATATCCATAATACATATACACATAGCACACGCAAACAAAACAAAAACTTTTGTATGCGATTAATCCTTTGACAGCACTAGTTAGGATCATCTCAAAATGTGCTGTTCAAAAAATATTTTTTTAGCATACCCTAGCATGCTATTACCATGTAATTCCATTACGGTCAACGCAATATATTACTAAAGAAGCAAGTGCAAGCAGAGCAACAGCGAGAGCAAGACATAAAGAAAGACTCATTCAGCTCATTTTCTGTTCGAACCCACGTCTGAAACTGAAAAACAGATGGAGAACAGTAGGAACGGATGGGGCAAGAGATCAGAGGAGAGTCCATTCTGCACCACTTCAGCATGCCGAATTCTCTCACCCTTCTGGAGGAGGAGGAAGACAGATCTTACCAGGAAGAGGTCTCTTGAGGCAGGTGCTGAGAGCCGCAGCCAGGCCTTCGGGCTCTGGAAGTCTCTCCAGTCAGTCACACAACTCATAGCACACAGGCTTCACCACCAACACAACATTACAGGCCTCTTACACAGCATTACAGCACATCGCATTATCCCGCTCAACTCTCTTCATTAGCCCAATTGGATCCTGGGATTTCCATTTGTAAATGAATTGTAACCAATGAAACTACAGTATGCAGTAACCTTCCAAGTTAATCCATTGATTGACCATCAATGAGGCTGTAATGAACAAGCTGGTATTTTATTAAAAACATGCTGTTTGGATCCGAACATGATTTGATATTCTGAGAGGTTCTAGGAATAATTCACCCAAAAATAAAAAAATCTTCCGAAACTGACACTTGTTATACACAGAAATCGCAGTCTGTTCTTCACAAAAAGTTATCATGTGGCTTGAGACTTGCAGCGCTCATTTGTACTGTTATTAGAACTAAGGAAACATCAAATCCATTGGTTCTCTTTGAATACGTTTGTAGTGTTGCTCTTCTGGGAATTTTAGGTGAACTAACCCTTCAAGATCCAATAATTTGGTAAAAGTTAGAAAGGTGCTACTACATGACTTATAAATAGAAATTTTTAATGCATTATATACCAGTAAATAAAAGAAAACATACTTGATATTGCATCTACATGTGAATATTGTTTCTCTTTCTCAGTGGATGGTGGCTGTGGCTCTTCCCCAGGCATGTATTCACAGCCACAGATGCAAGGGGATGCAAGCACATTGAGGCGGCAAATTATGAAAATGTGGCTCTGTGTCCTCAATGGCGTCGCAGTCCTTTAATGTGGCACAAAATTAGAACCGGAGGGAGAAGGAAGACAGGTCAGTTTAATTGGAAACACTGCTCTGGGCGCATACACAAACACACATCCACTCACTTAGAGCAACTCATCACATGAAAGGTAAGATATCATCTCACCCTTTCTGAGGGTTTCTTCTGTACAATAAGACATCCTTTTTCAGAGCCCGTGGGCATTCATAAAGGTGTTTAATTTGTGAGTTTACCTCACCGTTATTTAAATAGATCTACACAAGCATCAGAAAATGAGGCTATTCTAGGTTGGTAAGCTGCAAAGCTAAAGGATCTTTTATGAAACGGCTGTTGGTCATAGTGTCTTTAGTCTCTTTTGATATTCCAAAAGGATCACAATGGTCTTATCACAGTGAGGTCTGTTGCTCAGTTAGTGTGGAAGTGATATAAATTCCAAAATACAAGTTCCTAAACCGTTCTACACGTGTATGCAATACATCAATCCCAAGATTTCCATGGTAGCCATGTTTTGGCAGATCTAGTCTTGTTACTAGGAGGTCCAAAGAAGATCTTCTATGTTCAACCCTACTCCTTTGAGAGCCACTGTCCTGCAGACTTTAACTCCAACCCTAATCAAACACACCTGATCAAGGTCTTCAGGATTATTCTAAAACAGGGGTTTCCAAACCTGTTCACTGAGGAGAGACCACGGTCCTGCAGAGTTTAGTTCCAGCCCCACGTACACACACCTGAACCAGCCAATCGAGGTATTCAGACTTACTAGAAACTTCCAAGCAAATCTCTGTGTGTCCATGTAGCCCCCAGGTGTTTAAAAACTCTGGTCTATTCTTTGGGCAACAGGGAGAAGGACCAAACCTCAGTATAGTGTACAATCATTGTCCTAGGACCTGTAAACTTAAGTTATGGGCCTCCTCTTCAGTGCTGGTGAGAGCAGCTAGTGGTGGAGAGACAAAGTATCAAAATTGATGAATGAGTCAACACAAGACGTACCTTGGTTTGGATGTCCACACACTATGCAGATTTAATTGAAATTCTGGGGTGTTTTTGGGAGTTAAATTGAAGTGATCAAACTCTACATGTTCAGAATTTGATTAAGAGTTCAGGTGGCCTAAAACATTCAACCTCACTCAAACACATCACCTACATTTATAGGGTTAATTCACCTAAAAATGAAAATAAGTCAATGTCTTACCCTCAAGGCATCCTACAGTAGGTGTATATGACTTTCTTCTTTCAGAGGAATCCAACCAGAGTCATATTAAACATTTTCCTTGCTCTTTCAGTCTTTATAATGGCATGGGTGTTTTTTTTTTTTTTAACAGTCCAAAAGTAGTCAAACAAAATGCATCCATCCATATTAAAACGTACCTCACATGGCTCTGGGGGGTGAATAAAGCCCTCCTGTAGCAAATTGATGTGGGTGTTTTTTTTATATATATATACATATTTAAAATGTTATAAACAGCCTCCTTTGCTCCTGTAAACAAATGTTGGTTTTCGCGAGACCCAAACATTAATGCGCTATATGTCTACGTCTGGCGGCATTTTATTTATTTTTTTAACAAAAACACATTGATTCGCTGTAGGACGCCTTTATTAAGCCCCCGGAGCTCTGTGAGTCATGTTTTAATATGGATTGATGCGCTTTATTTCACTACTTTTGGACAGTTGAACAAAAACACATGCCCATGCAATTATAAAACTTGGAAGAGCAAGGACAATTTGTTAAAATAACTCTGATTGGATTCATCTGAATGAAGAAAGTCATGTACACCTAGGGTGCCTTGATGGTGAGTAAAACATGGGCTGATTTTCATTTTTTGGGCGAAATAACACTTTAAATCATCAAAGGACCCAACCTTCTGTCTAGAAGCACTCCAGATTACATCTTATATCTAATCAGGGCTTCCCAAAGACACTGGGACCACCACAGACATGAGCCCCTCAGTACAGCAGCCAGAGTTTTCATCTCTACACCCCTCAACCAGCTTCCAACAACCCACCTGAGGCAGTCAATCTTGGCTATGTGGGTCCAGGGCCAGGGATTAAATAAAGGTTCAAGAATCAATCCAGAGAAATGGAGACAATCCCTGCCTCTGCCTAATCCCTCTCATATATCCTTGCATTGTTCAGAGGTTTAAATACAGGGATGAAGGAGAAAGAGATGGAGAAAGCAGACTTTATGATGACGGTGAGATGTTGTAGCATATGACACGTCTTGGCGATTTTAAAGGCTTGTTTGTGGATCAAAAACTAAAGGGTCACAATGGAGATGATGAGGGCCAGGCTGTAACAGTGGTGTTCTTCGACACAAATAGTTTCTGTACCATTTCTAAGACTTTTTTTGAGTTACCTTAGAACAGGGAATGCCCCGTCCTGCTCCAGAAGGGACACTTCCACCAACCCTAATCAAACACATCTAAACTAGCCAGTTAAGGTATTTTTAAGGTGTTAATGGTATCCAGAAACTACCAGCAGGTGTGTTAGAGCATGTTTGAGCTTAGGAGCAAAACTGGACAGCCCTAATACTCCTCATAACTTTATACAGAAAAGGTATCTGTTAAGTCACTGACTTATTGAGCAGCTGCAAGGCAGCTGACTTCTGTTTTAGACACAGTTTTAGAAAAGCATGCTCTTCTGTCTAAACAGAGAGTGATCTTCCACACTGGACCAGTTTCATTTTCTCCAGTCTGTAATGTGGCACGCCAATTTCACATATTGTGTCTGTATCCCTTCCACCCTCCTCCGCGGTCCTCCATCCCTCCCTCCACTCCCTCAGCAGGAGGAAGTAGAGGAGATTGGCCCCACAGCTAAAGCCCCTTTTTCAGGCCTGCCGCTGGCGAGGTCTATCGGCAAAGCACAGGGAGCGGAGGTGTCACTTCTGCTATGGCATTTCGGACAGTATCTACTTCTCTCCGGGTGCAGAGGAGAAAGGAGAAACACAGGGGGTATTATCAGAGAAGGATGAGAGCAGCGAAGGCATTTTTGTCTTTTTATTCCCCTCCTAAGCCTCGGGCTTTGCTCCCAATCCGACTGGTCGATACAGCCAGGGATGTAAATGAAATGCAAAGAGGAATAAGGCTGGCTTCCCATGTTATGAGTGTGTGTGTGTGTGTGTGTGTGTGTGTGTGTGCAACTGCACTGTTCTCTTTGGCTCTTTCTCAAGGATTACCATTCATGGGCCTCTCTCTTACCTTCCCTCTTTTGTCTCCAAGTCCCTGTGTTGCGATTTCGTTTCTGTCTTGTCAGTGTCCATTCGCCTCTTTCTAGCACTTCCTGTCTAACTCTGTTCTATCGTGCCATATACACCATCCTATGTACTTATGACTTCTCACTTGCTTGTCTTTGCTCTCTTTCCCTGGCTGGGTTCTCGGCTCTTATCTGTTCAGGCACCCCACATTCCAGTGTTGACGTGGCTTCCTGCCTGCATCACGGTCATGGCGATTCCATGGGTCCACACAATGCCTCAGATGAGAGAGAGGCAAAAACAGGGAGAGAAAGCAGCTCAGTGGAAGAAGAGATGAATGTACACGAGAAGGGGAGACGTTTTATGTTGTGATAAGGTGTAGCTGACATCCTGAATTTAGGATGAAATCATTCTTCAACCGGCTTCTCTTAGGACCCACATTTTACATTGATCATCAAGTGACCACAAAACATAAAATTTCTATCAGAATATATCATTTTAAAATCAACAGTAGTTGGCGGGGTCGCTAGCAGTCATGTCTCTTCTGTTGAAGACTCGAAGCTGTTTTGAGAGATAGACAAAGCAGAAAAAAACGAGACAGGGAAAAGGATGCAGTTTTTTCAAATTTGTCCCAGATTAATGGTCATTCTTAATCTCTCATGGCTGTGCCCAAATTCACCCCCCACCCCCCTCAATCTCAATCTGAGACCTTTGGGATCCTAAAGTGAGAGAGAGAGATGCATGACAGCGAGGGGCAAATGACAATTATTCAAAAGGAGAGAAGGGGAGAGGTGGAATGAGTGGTTCAGGACACCTTTGATCATCAACTCAATTCATATCAACATGTTGAAAGTGAGAAAATTTTATTACAAAACAGATGCAAAGAACCACACAAATAAGACAATTGTGTCCCTTTACTTTCACAGTGGGAATTATCTCAGAATTAGCATTTTGAGTCCAAATTACTTTGAGATTAATCTGTGTGTTGGTAAAATAGACATTAAACATCAGTTACAGTCTTCAGTCACACCTGCACTGTCTTTACAGCTTTCTTCATATTTACAACCCTCCCTCTTACCTTATTGTGCTATCTGCACCTATGTAGTGTTGTAGATGTGTTTTGGGGGCTCTCTGTGTGTGTTGTTTTAGACACTTTCTGTCACTTCCTGTCTCAAGCCTTCTGTCTGTCTCGGAGTTTCTCGCGCTCCTTCTTGAGATGTGTGATGATGGAGCGGATGGCTTTGCTCTGGGGATCGGTGGGATCTTTCTGAAGGTAGCGGCTGAAGTGGTGGATGCTGCGACTCAGGAGGGAATCCAGACCATGACCTCTGCCCCCTGACCGCAGCAGACGTTCTGCCGAAAGAGCCAGGTTCTTATCCCAGTTTGCTGGGTAGTCTACCTGGGTATCCACTATGTGACAATACAGCTGTCAATAAAAAAAAAAAAAAAAAGACCACATAGCTTTAAATATTTGTATAATAGACAATATTCATATTTCATAACCTTTAAAAGAGACTTTTTAAAATAGGTTTATAAAAGGTTTTTAGAAACACAATATAAATGATAGAAAACATCAGCTGTGATATTAAGGAAATGTATTCGTTCTACAAACAATTTCAAATGACAAACTAGATTTGCATTTCCTTAAAGAAATAGCAGAGCTTGCAAGGTAGCAAAACAAAGTTTTAAAGGTTTTCGGTAAGCTTTGGTTTTAGCTTTGATTCTGTGTATAATGTGGCATTTGAGCTGCTTTGCTAATGATGCTCACTGTGCATCTTGTTTTTTTTTTTGTTATTAAAAACATGAAAAAATTCACCATGCAAATTGCTGTCGGAAGTGAAAATTCTGTAATAGCATGCCAATAAGATATTTAAGATATTCAAACTTAAATTGATTAAATAAAATAGCACAATTAAGACTGAGCTTAGAGTATCTAAACAAAGAGTACGTTTAAATAATTAATTACAAAAAAAAACTGTTAATAATAAAGTCAGTGTATTTGTCTTTGAATCATTCATTCAAGAGATTCATTTAAAAACACTGATATTATTGGAAGCACAGAAATAAAATAAAAAAAAGCTAATATATGATGTCATTTCCTACTCACATAGTAAGAAAGCTCATAGAGACGGGCCTGCTGTTCCTTCTCCATGTTCTCAGCCAGGTCAAACAGGAAAAAAGCGGTCTTCATCCTAAAAAGTGATGGATTAAAAGCACCCAAGGTTACCTCTGTCGCTGTATTCTGAGGTTTGGTGTAGATACAGTGATGAGAAGCATGAGCTGTGTATTACCTGGCCTGCCACATCTCCTCATTAGCAACTCTCTCCCAGGAGCCAGGGTGGAAGCTGACACGGTGGAATAAACAAACATCATAATGTCATTTAATTAGCTGGGAGTAGCTAGTAGCTCTTACTTTCATAACGGTGTAATTTCAAAAAAATAATTGATAGTATGCATAGTTGATGATATGCAAAGAAAAAAAACTTTGGATGGCATCAAAGCAGTCTTGTTGAGTACGGACTTGAAATACAAGTTTAAAAGCAGCCAGTAATCCAGCGAATCATATTCTGCATATCTTCAAACCATACAACAGCTGATCTTCAACCTCGCCTGTCTCTTGGAAGCTCCCTCTGCGGTGAACGACCCATATATTTCTGCATTTCTCCCTTTCCACTACATCGCTCATAAACGCGTGGCCTCTCCTTCAAAGGAATATTTTAGCGTGTGACTTCCCCGCTAATATTTGGCTGGCAGGCAGGGATGGACACGCTTGTAGTGAGTGAGAGGAGAGTAATGTCACACCATTCAACCCCGATTAACTTGCTGAATACCAGCCGGCTGCAGAGAGCCTCAGTGCCGGAGACTAGAACTAATTTCACTTTATACACAGATATTGACACGCCGCAGTTTAGAAAGTCATTAGGGTGGGGTCAGCGGACTAATAACGACTTTGAAGATGGAAACGGAGGCTGTCTGCACAGCATGAAGTCAGAGCAGTGTTTAACTGCACTTTAATATCAGCAAAGACCGAAACCCTTCAATGGGTTGCACGAGGTGTGAAAGAGTGCTGGAGTGCACCTGGTGAGGGTGCTAGGACCAGTGATGAACCTAAAGCTACACTGACTAGTACCATCTCAAACATTTATTTACATGTACGTTTATTTCATTTGGCACACCGACAGACTTTGAGTTCGTTGTCTCTGACGCCTCTTGGCTTGGCAATATTGTCAAATTTAATGCACAGACAGAACTGAACTGAGCTGGATGTTGACGTCATTCACTCAATAATGATCTGACTTTAACTGGAAAATGTACTGTTCACCATTGTCGTATTATTAGAGAATTGAATTTTGTTTGCATTAGAAAAAATGTTTTTTTTCAACAAACAATTTTACGTTTAAGCACTGTTTTGTATTTACTTGGATGTAAGCGCAGTGCAGTGTTCATGTTGAAACTGTGTATTTATAATGCTCAAGTGGCTGACAACAAAAAAAATTCTTATTAGGAATAAAACTGCATCGTTTTTTTTAACTGTGCAGAGCTGTATCTGAATAGTTTGGCCTACTACGCTACTGTATTTTAATGTTAATCATTATGACAGTACTTGGAGAGCCAAATATTTGGCATAAAATAATCTGAGAGAACCACTGGCCCAGTGTCACGAAAAAAACATGCTTGTGGGTGCATGTTTGCAAAATGATACTGTGCTGTTTGAGGCATGTTTCACTGCACTTTCAAAGTAAAATGTCCAATGACCGGTGAAAAATAGCACGTTCAATTTTCACAGAATCGAAACGTCCAGTCAGTGGTGCTATAAAGGAAACCCTCAATCACATTTAAGAGAATGTACCCCCTGCACTAAACCCTATCTAGTGCTCTTCTGTGGAGCGTCATGAATCGTGAATCAGAGCAATGCTACACCAGGTGAGCACTCCAGCAAGTTTACTGCATCAGAAATGCCATCAATAGTATTGTAAAAGGTGTTTAAGGTCATAACAGTATTGTGCAAGAAACAAGTCTTTATTTATCAATACTTTGCCCCTCTAATCATAAATTGTATGAAAAACACACATCTGTTAGTCTAATGTTCATTACAGCTTAAAACATTAAATTCCACATATTAACACAAAGTATTCAGGCAATATGTCACTCCCTAAGTAAACTACAAACATAAGTGATCGTGCTACCTGTCATGTGGCTGGCTCCAGTTGTAAAGGTCAAGTGTTTTCTGGGCCCATTTTTCAGGGTCAAATGGGGCTTTGACAGGTACTAACTGCTCACAGACGCCCCAAGGCCAACGAGAGAAGCTCCTCTCCCAGCTGAGGTCACCCTCAGTAAGACCAATACATGCAAACACTGGCCGGCTGTAGACAAACCCAGAGCAAAGACTGAGCATCAGTGTACGGTTTAAAATCAATGTGTAAATCTTCATCATAACGGTCATTATGTTTTACATTCAAATAGAAAACTTAAGAAAGTTAAGATTCCTATACATGTAGTATTAAAAGATACATACAACTTGTGTTATATAATGTAATATTGCATGTTGTTATGTTATAATGTTACAAATGAACATTATTATAAAATGCTGCTATAAATAGTTTTGCTTCTGTTTGTTACTGAACAACGTGTTTCAATAAACCTCCCAATGAAATTATGCCATATGAATCTATGTAATATTTATAATACATTATAAGGGTATTCTTAAGACATTATAATGAATGCATAATGCATTTTTAAAAACCTTATAATGTTATATCAACTCAGGAATATTCATATGAACAGTTTTAATAAATTATAATATTTACTTATGTGTGGTTATAGCTTTTAAGAATATGATGATTTATAACACAATGAACACATTGCATCCACTTTTACACCTGATTAAATTTCTCATAGTTATAATGTATTATAAGTCTCATATCTTCCCACTTTTCTGATACTCCTTAACTTAAAGCGGACAAATACCACTTATAAGTAGTAATAATAAATAATAATTATTATCTCAAACAGCCATAAGATCATGTATCAGATCAGATGAATGTGTAATATGACACATTTGCTTTTAACTATTTTTATTGTAACATCATTTTGATTATTTTGATGGTACCCTTCAGACAGCTGATGATAAGTAACTCTTCGACTACATGTCGACTAGCGGTCATTGGAGTATAGTATGTCTGCTAATTTAAATATATGCTTTATAACACTTTATTTTTATTGTCAACCAACAGATAAACTGACTATACTTCAGCTTATTCTACCATACTAAAATATACTATTCTTTAGCATATTAACACTCTAATGAGAATTAGTTAGCATGTAATCGCAAAGTTGCTTATAGTCGATTGATTAAGGGGACCATGGAAATAAAAATGTAACCATTTAAATATAGCATTTTTATGAGATATGATACAGTCCATTATACTGAAAATGAAATAGGAGTTCATTGTGTGTTATAAATAATCATACTCTTAAACTTATAACCACAAATACGTAAGTATTAAGATGTATTATAATTGTTGTTATGATTATTCATGAGTTGATATAACATATTATAAGGATTCTTTATAATGCCTTAAGAATACCCTTATAATGTATTATAAATACGGGCTTCATAGAAAGTGTTACCAAAATTATTACCAATATACTTTCATTCTCTGCAGAATCCAGCTAGAAACAAACAAAAATCTTTAAAGTATAGTATTTTAGAGTAAACGGAGTTAAAGCTTTTAACCCTGTCTGTTATTATGGAATCCTGAATCACAGGATACACATGGCAGGAATATATAAAAACTGGTTCACGTAACAAAAGAAGCAGGTTGCTCAAGTATTTATTTCTTATTCTCTCTGTCCTGCTCCCCAGGGAGATGACTGTAGTGTTTATTGCCCCCCTCTCAGAGGCCGGGGGCTTTACCGAGGAAATACTGCCGTCTGGTGGAGGGAGGCAGTATAGCTGCTCAATCTCCTTCGCTCTTGCATTGTGGGTAACAGATGACATGTAATGGTTTGCTATCTCTAGTGCATTCAGCAAATTGTTCCATGAAAAATATGCACAAATTATCATTTTAAATGTAGCATATATAAAGAGGGCATTTGAATGTGTCTGTGTTTCTTACTGTATATTGTGCTTGAGGAACTGCTCAATGCTGAATGTTTTCTTTTCCTTGGTGTCGATTGGATCCCACCAGCGCCCAGGAAACGTGACTCCAGGTAAATGCTTCTGAAGTTTTGCCACATACCAGCTATAAGTCATCATCTGCATCATAAAACACCGGTTTTTAAAAGCCATTTGAAACGGGGACAGAGTAGCGTGTTCATGGCTGTAATAAATGAGACATGTGTCAGGCTGGATTACGGACCTCCTGGTCAACGAGGCTGAGGTCTGGCCGGAGACCCTGGCAGTAGTGCAGGTAGCGCAGTGTGTTTCCTGGGAGATCACCACGAGTCAGAACCAAGGAGCTCGGCGGCAGAGACAACAAAACCTCACGAGCAAACCTGTCCACCACGTCATTACCGCTCTGATCACACTCTCTGTCCACACACAGACAAAACACTGAAAATACCTACAGTACGAAAACAGTATGTGCAGTGTTTCTTGAGGGGCAGAGTAAGGGTTAAACAGGGCCACAATTGTTTTGTATATTACCACAGGTTTTACTTTTTTGTTTTATACTAAGCACCTCAAATAAGTGTTATTATCATTAAACTAAAACTATTAAAACATTTTTGCTGATTTAAATAGAGCTGAAATCAATTGAAAAATACATATATTACATGAAACACTCAATGTAAAAAAAAAAATACAAACACAAATAATTTTAGCTAGAAGTACTAAAGAAACTGTAAATAAAAAGAAAACAAACTAAAATAAAAAGAACCTAAATAATAATAATAATAATTTATATATATATATATATATATATATATTTTGTGTGTGTGTGTGTGATGTATGTATGTATATATATATATATATATATATGTATATATATATGTATATATATATATATATATATATATATATATATATATATATATAAACACAATAAAAAAAAATACAATGAAAACTTACAATCTAAAAATAAAAGCTAATTCAAATATAAATAAAAATGTAATAGTATACAAACAATATTTAAATAACTGCTGCCAAATACGGTGATCATTTTCAGAGGAAAAATAGAACTTATTATTTGTAATATTATATTCAAATATCAATTGCTTCAAAATATTACATATATTAATGTAACATTGCAAAAAAAAAAAAACAATTTCCTATTGTTTCCTAAATTGAATATGTCATTGTTCTAAAGCAGATTGTTTAAGTGTTAAAATGTGATCTTAAAATATTATCTTAACCATAATATCTTTGGTGAATAGTCAACTATAAGGTTTAAATATAAGAGTTCAACACAGGTAACTAGTTTTTTGTATTTATTTGTTTGATGTTTGTATGATATCTTGCCAACAAAATCCCAAAGGTCAATAAAGGTCAACAGGTTAATAATGCATGCGTGTAAAAGTCTTTAGTGAAAAAAGGCTGTTGTAAACGCTTTACAAAGACAGTATTTGACACTGAGAGATTGCGAGACGAAAGTGATCTGAAAGTGATATAAAGGTTTCACTGCACATCAGCAGTGATGTTTACTTTGAAGAGTTTGCACAAAAGTGTAAGGATCCGTGACATAGTCCTTCTTTCAGCTATTCTGCAGTCAGTAGCTCTGCTTCCCTGTGAGCAGAACATCTCTCGGCTGTAATCAGCCTCGGACAGGTGTGATGAGCGCTGACAAGAGTGTCAGTCTCTCCACTGATCAAAGCGATGCACCCAACCTCAGCGCTCTAATCTACACGACTGCCGTGGCTAGGATGTCTAATCAAGCACAGAACTCGGCTGCTTTAATCTGCATGACTGGCGTGGCCAGGACGGCTAATCAAGCAGAGAGTCAAAGCTGCAGAAGAGTGCAAGAGAGCTTAGGCTTTGATGTGTGCTGAAGCATGGGGGAAATGAGGAATTCTGGGAGTGACTGCCGTGGTCTGGATGATCAACCACAAATATATAGAAAAAAAACACACACTCTGCTGGTTTAGCGGGTCCAGAAAACCACAAAATTATGGTGGTCAGTTATACAAATATACAAAGAGTAGCCTTTTGATGATATTCAATATTCTGAGTAGAAATGATTGATTGATTGATTGATTGATTGGAGGAACCATCATTTGGGACAAACATTAAAACATGAAAAAAATCTAATGCCTGAACTGATGTACAATTGAAAGCTCAGGAATGTTTTACCATTAGTTACTTCCTAAAAGAACAGTATTTAAACATATTTATTAATAGGCTGCATTTATTAAACCAAAAATATAGTGAATAGTACTATTGTGAAATATGTGACCCGGGACCACAAAACCAGTCACATATGTGAAATAGAAATAAATCTGCTTTCCATTGAGGTATGGTTTACTAGGATCGGACAATATTTGGCCAAAAAACAACTATTTGCAAATTTGGAATCGGAAGGTGCAAAAAAATCGAAATACTGAGAAATTCAGCTTTAAAGTAGTCCAAATGAAGTTCTAGCATTTTCTATTTTAATGAATTTTAAAAATGACAATTTCAGCAATCATTATTACTCCAGTCTTCAGAGTCACATGATCCTTCAGAAATCCTCTGTAAAGTTTTCTTATATTTATCAATGTTGGTCAAAGGTATTTCAAGACGTTTGTGACCTTAAACTTTGAAAAGTGTAGTATCGTCCCAGTCTGTGTGACTGTGTGTGAATGCTTTACTTGTGATTTAAGCTGATCATGTGTGAGATGAGGCCTGCAGTGAGTATCCAGGCTCCTGTGTTCCCCAGCATCCCCCGGCCCAGACGCCCATTCAGCCAACACACGGCCCAGCTCAGACCCAGACCAGCCAGAACACACACCCCAGCATCAGCCTGCAGCCAGAAGCGCTCCACCTACACACACACACACACACACACACGTGCTACATTCACTGAAGTCCATCTCAAATACATTACATCACAGAAGAATCATATCTGTCAGAACTCACCACTCCCAGCAGAAGAGGCTTCTCAATATTCAGGTTTGCTCTCCAGGCGAAGAACACGGAGTAGAGGCTCACCATAGTGACGATCAACCAGACAAATACACAGCGCAGTCTAGGGGTCAAATATATGCCATTAAGTTCAAAAGTTTTATGATGATATTGCATTTAAGGTCTTTGAAACTACATTTGAAATACAACATGATGGCAAAACTATGATAGTATGCATAGGAGAGAGTATCAAGTAATTAACATTTCAAACACAATATTGTTGCTTTTTGCACTGCCAATAATGTTTCCTGCAAGAACTAAATTAAAAATCATTTCCACAAAATTTGTTTTAAGTAAAAATATAATATTAGATAATATTTCAAATTTCAAGCTATCAAAGCCTCCTCTCAAATCAGATTTAGTGGTCATATGGATATATATATATTTTTATTATTATTCTTTTTTTTTTAAAGAAATTAATACTTTTAAATTAGGATTAGGTTTTTTTATATTTATTTTAAGAAATGAAATTAGTTCAAATAAGTTAATGGAAGAATAACATGTAATATATGTAACAATATAATAGTATAAACAAATTTCAACACCACCTCTCCAATCAGATTTAGTAGTCCAGAAATGTTTATCTTCTTGTTTTTTTTTTATGAAATGTAAAAAATTAAATCAGCATTAAATATATTATTCAAACATGGCACGTTTTTTTTATTTTTTTTTTGAAAGAATGAAAATGTTCACATTAGCATTAAATTGATTAAAAGTATTTTATATATATATAAATGGCAAGAAATATGATTATTCCCAACAGGTTTCTGTTTGTTGAGCTAGAAACGGACATATTAGACAGCTCATAAAAAAAAAATTATAAAAAAAAAAAAAACATTCACACACATCCAGTGTTTACATTTACAGTCTCCTCTTAACATTAACTGTGATGGATGAAAAACGTTTACACTGTGTTTACACTGTGTGCTTTTGCCTCACTTCATTGGATCTCATGCAGCCATGTCTTACCTGTTCCACAAAGACAGTAAAATGCCTAGAAGAGCCAACACTAGAACTGGAGCAGACAGATCATTCACACAGTGATTCCACTGAGCCCTGAAACACAAGAGATACACTTCTCAGTATATCCACTATGTGTGCATCTCTGTGTGATGGACAGAGACTCAAACTGAAAATGCTGTCAGTGTCTGAATGTTGTTGTTTTTTCAACATTAAGTGCAGTCTTGTCACAGGCTTCTCTCTATCCGTCTCCCAAACCCAGTCAATGGCCAATTTCCCTGCTGAAAGAGATAGTGCCCTGCCTGCGCCTTAATACCCATCTCTCTCTGACAGCTTATTTAAGCATCGTGTGAAAGCGAGTGTGTGTGAGAGAGAGCGTTTGAGCTCCTTATGGCAGGTTTATGCTGTGACATGCTTGTTGTGTTCCCTTCTCTAGCCCTCACCTGTCCATCACGCTATGTGACAGCTGTGGGGGGCGATGGGAAACGGCTGATTGGTGCTAGCGGGACATAAAATAAGCTCTCTCTCTGGGGACACCCAAACGTTTGATGATGGTGGGCTGAGGAGACGACCCGAGTCTCGCATGATGTGTTACACCAGTGTCTCTGATCATTTCTAAGCCAGTGCAACACAACAGATTTGTTATTCCTAGTAGGTTCAGCTAAGCAGTTCTGGAGGGAAGGGGGATCTACAGTACAAGAATTAACTATGGATGAGGTATAAATAGAGTCATTAGTCTTTAATAAAGCTGTCACTTAATGCAAGTCATGGTACTCCTAAAAGGAGTCTGACACAGAAAAGAAGAAATTGTTGAATAAAGTTTATGATTCTTGTAGATTCATAAAATTATGGCTGAAGTCACACAGACTATATTAACAGTGTCCTTTCTGCCTTTCTGGGCCCTGAATGTGGTAGTTGCGTTGCTGTCTATGCAGGGTCAGAAAGCTCTCGGGTTTGATCAAAAATATCTTCATTTGTGCTGTAAAGATTAATGAAGGTATTACAGGTTTGGAACGAAATGAGGCTGAGTAATCAATGAGAGAATTTTCATTTTTGGATGAACTATCCCTTTAACTTTTTTTTTTGCAATTCTCTTACACTCACCATAACATTTTTAGGAGGTTCAAGTTTTCATCTGTTTTTGCCTGAAACCAAATAATACCATATGCAGTGCATTAGATTCATAAAATAAATGCAGCTTGGAAATAGCTTCACATTTGAGTACATTCATTTCATTTTTAAAAGCATGTTTTTTAAACTATGAATAATTTTTGCATCTGTTGGTACCAGGCTGAAGGTGCCATATTCAGCTCGCAGCAGGTGTGTGAGGAGGCCGTGGAGAGACGTCTGGTCTCCCCAGCTCCAGCGAGCTCGGTTGAGGTAGGAGGAAATGGGCAGGTAGATGTAGGGCATAAAGCCAGCCAGGAAGCACGTCCCCAAAGACACCAGACCAAAGAAGGACAAACCCTGTGGGCAACGCATGACACTTGTTACTGACAGATCCTTCCATTGTCAAGTGTTCAAATTTACATACTGTATAGTATAACAGTATAACACTTGGACAAAGCCACAGTTACATGGGAGCGATTGCCTCTACTGCATTGCGCTGTTTTCATTTGCAAGTACCAGTACCTGAAGACCTTCAGAAATCACTGGGTTATGAACACTAATCCCTGTAATGCTGTATATTTACTATGTGATGTAATAAAATGTCGAAAAATGATGTGTTGAAACCTGAGTGATTATCAATACTTACATTATGAGTGTAGAGGTGCAGGAGGGCCCAGGGAATTATGATGACAACATACAAGACCAGTGTGTGCTGATTACACAGGCTCAGCCCACAGAAGAGCGCCCCCCACAGAGCAAACTGACAAATTCAAAAATATACAGAAATATGCATCTTACGACCAAGATGTATCAGTTTTAAACCAACAATGATTGGTGTCACCTATAAATACCAAATGGTTTGGACTATAGTACCTTCTTCTTGTGATGAACACTCTCTGTACAGTGGAAGCAGGCCGAGAGTGAGAAAAGGACGCCCACAAACAAGTTGTTAAGAGAAAAGACTTCAGCCACGACCGACCACTGCCATACCAGCCTGGACACGGCAAACACTCCTCCTGCCAGGACGGCCCCTGGACCGGGACCAGCCACCCTGAGCACAGAAGAGACAAGAGTGATGGACTATATAAAGTTTTCCAATGTTTTTCGACATTATGTAAACTCTAATGCTGCAACATCTGGTATGTAAAAGAAAATCTATATGAAGCAGCAAATCAACAACCGACCAACTGTAACCATTCAAAAACGCTTGTGAGTTCTGGCATCTGAGTTTAATTACATAACAAATAAAAATGAAGGTACAGAACAATCATTGCGCTTTTCAATTTAAATTAAATTAAATTAAATGTATGCATTTAGCAGACGCATTTATCCAAAGTGACTTACAGTTCATTCAAGCTAGCAATTTTTACCTATCATGTGTTCCCAGGGGAATCGAACCCCTAACCTTGGGCTTGTTAACGCAATGCTCTACCACTTGAGCTACAGGAACACTAAGTTTGATTTAATGTAATTATTTATTTAATTAAATTTTCACTTTAATTTAAGGTGCCCTAATTTTATCGCAGCAAAATAATGACGATTACATCCACACCAACAGGTGTCAGTAGAGAGTCCAAAACCAGTGGTACTATTCAGATGATTAGGGGGCAGATAAAGCTTTACAGACAAGTTTGGATATATAACGAAGTATGTCCAAATTTATCCGTGTCCATACAGTAAATTCACATAAAGCAATTCTATAATATGTAGCATGTATCTCAACTGCTTGATTGCTTATACCATCGCAAAATGTAAACTATATTATTTTACAGCTCTTATCTGATGAAAGTGACAAGACATGGAGATATTACACATTTCATGATTTTCTGTAACACTATTTTAAAACAAAATGTGAAACAATTGTGGAAATTGCTAAATAAGTACAATTCAAGTTTCTTGTAATTATGGATAATTTACTGTTATTACATAGAAAGTATTTGTAACAAGGGCACTGCAAAATAAAGTTTTCTCGCTTATTTTATAACTATATATATATATATATATATATATATATATATATATATATATATATATATATATATAACATAAATACTATACAATGTTCAAAAATGTAGATGTGTAAAAATGTAGCTTATATGTAGACATTTTACCACATAGAGCATGATTGAAAATGCAACTCCGCATACTGGTAAATGGTAAACAGGCTCAGAAATCGTAACTGGATGTAAAACAAATTCTGTTTATCTCATGAATTCATGATTGGGAGAAAATCTCTAAATGTTCATATCTACCTGCAATGCATATATAATTTAAGACTTTATTCTTTTGTCACAATTCAAAGTCGAGACTTGACTTAGACTTGGACTCCAGCTGGGAAAAATAAGATGGGACACATGGCCGGGACGAGGTAAAAGCAAACGCTGGACAAAAAGATTGAACGAGCGAGGTCAGCTTTGTCTGTTGGAGACCCGAGAAGACAGAAATGAAGGAAAGCAAGGAGAATAAAAAAAAGTTGGGAAGACGCAAAAGAGAGAGGAAAAAAAATCTCAGCCCGGTCTCCAGCACACTGGCTTGGAAAAAATTTTAGCGGGCTTGACAATTAAAGGGGGGTGGTAGAGGGGGGAAGCGAGGCAGTATGGCCCTCTCCTCATTGTGCCGAGTGGCTTAGAGTCCTCATCAGCCTATCAGCTAAGTGACAGGCGGAGAGCTGCTCTATTCAGCGGCACAGATACACGCCGCGGGCCAAGCGGCTGCCAGCTCCCTCCTGACCCCGCAATCCCTCGCCGCTGACAGCTTCAAGCTCCATGGCAAATTAGGCGCTCTCACATTACAATCGCACAAGACAGATTCCATTAACGGTATCTGAAATTGAGTAGAGAGCAGGGCCCTTGCCTTATCAGACCTGACTCATAAGCAGCGGCGGCACCGCCGAAGCTCGCGCGCTTAATCACCAGCCATGATACCATTTAGACGTTTCCAGCGCGCCTCTGCCTGCCGCTGTGATAGTCGGCCACAAAAGAGGCTGATGAGACTTAGGGGAAGGGGAACAATGGAGCTTTCGCAGGGAAAGCAAAGTAAGTCAGGAAAAAGGGGAGCGGAGAGAAGGATACGGATGGAAGAAAGGAGGAAGGATGGTGTGTGTGGAACTCGCGCTTGCTGACTACTTCTCTTTTCTCTTCTCCTGCTTTTTTGCACACTACTTGCCTTTCCTCTCTTTTCTTCTCCCACCTCGTGTGAGATGAGGCTGCGCGTGTGCGCGCGGTCGGACTAATAGCTTGTCAAAAGCAGGCGGGGGGGATTCTTGGTGATATCAGCTTCTCTCTAGTCCTCTTTACTACGAGGATGGGGCTTGGTGAAGGTGCAGACCCCCCACATCCTCAACTCGCTCCTGCTGTGTCCCAATTAACCCCCAGCACACGTCGACAGTTGTGGGGCCACGGCTGGGTCAGAGCAGGGGTGCTATCCAGAGGTAGGCGAAATATCACATCCTCCCCCTGTCATTGCTTCAATGGGGCACTGACAGTCGCTCACTGTCCTCCTCCTGTCTTTATTCCTCTGAGGGGGCTTGACACGGAGCTCTTTAGGAGTGTCTGTCTGCTTGAAGGAAGGCATGTGACACGTCCTGCATTCCAGAACATGTAGGACCACCTGGGTCTCCTTCTCTCTCTCTCTCTTCAGTAACAAGGTGAGAGAGTGACACTTGCGTGCAGCATCAGAGGCTTGTCCGCTGTGCAGGATGCTGCTGTGTTAGTGTCTCTGAAGTACTTCAGTTCAGAACAGATGGGTGACTCCAAAATAACATCATTGCAGAGAAAATTAAAGATGCTTATCGCACTTCTTTCTTATATAAAAAGCAGTGCTCTCACTGTAATTTAGTGTTAATGAGGAATAAAAAAAATTCTCTAATAAGAACTTTTCAGTTACATTTTATTTTGGTGTCCTTGTTAGACATGTTACATGTACTTACTTCTTAATGCAATAATAAAAGTAAATGATGAATAATTAATAAATAAAATAAATAAATAAAAATAACTAATCTTATACCTAACGCTACAGTACAGACATGTTGTTACTTAATATTACTTAGTACTTTTGTGTAATTACACTGTAATAACAACCTTAAAATAAAGTGCGACTGAATTTAGGCATGAATGTGGTAACTGTGATAAATTTGATTTGTTCATCATTAAAATTTCATAAAATTAATTAAAGGTACCATAGAATGCAAAAATCCCTTTTATATGGTGTTTGAACAGAGCTGTTTGGCCGCAGTGGGTGAAAACAACTGGCCTATAATGGTAAAAATCCACCCACTCATTGAGTTATAATCTAATATTCTAATAAATCATAATCAGTCTCTCCACACCGATACCAATGCTTTGTGTGCAAACGTGAAGACTCCAGACAGAGTAAGTAAAAGGAGCTTCTTGGCTCTCTGTAAGGCTAACGTTGCTAAAGCTACCATTGTTTCTGCCTGTTTTCACTAATGCTGCCTTCCCGTGCTGCCAGAATGATCGTGAATAGGAATGTGGTAATTAAAATTTGGAAGCAATGTGAGGTCAGTAACATGGTCACCACCAGTTAAACTGTAACACCAGTATGCCCGTGAGCATGAGCTCTTGAAGCCCCGAACTCATCTGAAAAGGGAGGTGGGTCAGTTCATTTTCATTTAAAGGGGACAAACACAAAAAAACTGCACGGTTTGGCTCATTTTGAGATAAAACTTCACATATACACTCTTGGGACATCAGAGAACAATTATAAATCTTGTATCGATGTATTCTATGGCACCTTTAAAATGTTTTATTATTATAAGAAATTTGCATAACTACAATGATAGCATTAGAATTATTAGAAATGAGAAGTTTTAGGAATGAATGAAGTAACCATGAATCGGGTTCCAGAAGTAAAAATCTCACTCCCATTTTTCATTCAAGAACTGATTTTCAACTATATCTTAAGAAACTTAAAAGAGAGACCTAAGAGCTACAATTTGGTTAAATATGCTATTTTAATACTTGAATATAACAGTGGAAATTCTGGTTAAAAACTACACCTCGTGAAAAATAATTATATGATTCTGCAGAGAAATCTCCATTAATCAGAGAATGGAAACAATAAAATCACATCACAAAGAACGTCCACCCACTCCGATAAAGCACTGGAATGATGCAATCAAACCAGTTTCCTACATTCTCTAAAATGTGTGTGTGTGTGTGTGTGTGTGTGTGTATATATATATATATAGTGAATTAATTAATTAAATTGAATTGAATTGAATTAATAGATTGTTTTTATATTTACAATGAACCTATAAATCAATAGTTTGACATTTCTCTATTTTTTTATTTGATTATTATATCATTCACAAAGCTTCATTGGACTGTAATTTTTCCCCTCAATACAGTCAAAGTACAAAGTCTTGAACCTTTGTCTTTCTGGCCAATTTTCAAATATTTTCAAATCTTCAAATCAAAGTAGTAATGTAATGTTGTGATTCACCTCAGCCGATCACTTTGACGCATGGCTTACACTTTTTCTTCCCCTTTATCTTCCATATGGGGAAAAATAGGCACTGTTCCAGTCTGAATCTAAACAACAGAATCAGATAACTTCAGGGTTGATTTTTTTTCCCATTCAAGCTATATATTACTATTCCCGGTTGCTATTATACACAACTGTTGTTTTATAATGTGAGGTCTTGTTTAGATTGAGACATGTAGTGAGGATACGGTGCATGGTGTAGGATTCTTGCTGCATGGTATTTAGGGTATAAGGTATAATATTTGTTGATGGTGCAATTATGGAGTGACTATAAATTGAATTCTAGCGGAAGCTGTGCAAAGTATTACTGTCATACAATCTCTGGTCGATTTACTGTGTGCATGTGTTGTACCTATGGACAGTGTTTCTGCTGGGTTTAGACATCCCTCCCCACAGGACAGTGCATGTTAAAAACTAATAACTCCAATCCACCTCAAACAATACAGCCAATGGCACAACAATTTCACCCAATTCCATCTTAATCCCCCATCGACACACGTCATGTGGACATAATAGACAAAAAGAAATTGTGTATATCATTCAGCAAATATGCATTTTATTTTCTAGTGTATTATTATTTTAATCAAGTCATTAATCGACTGCAGTATTATGTGGCCCTATGGAACGCATGCATTCTGGAAAAGGCTGATCCTCTCCTTGCATGACTCCCATTTAAAACCGCCTGTGGAGACAGTTTGGGAAATGTAATATTATAGCAATATTGACTTCTGATGCAACAGACACAATCTTAGGCCTCCAGGCAAGGGGAAATTAAAGTGAAATGGCCCTATTTCCCCTATTCTGAATGGGGTAATGAGGGTTTAGACATCTTCATTAAACATCTGTTAAGGAAATATTAATGCATGTCTTTAAACGGTGCCATTGGTCATGCTGAGTTATAGAATATGAGGCCTGTAGTGCATGGAGATGTTTAAAGGAAACTTACAGGTTAAATACAGCTTAAGATCTATGGCAAGACTCTGAGTTTATAGAAAAATGTGTTTGTGGTAATGCAAACGTAATGGAGGTCATGGCGTGATTGCACTCTTTGGTTTAAAAGCAGTACACATTCAATTTTATGTTAAGTATTCAGTAGTTATTTTCAAATAAAAACATTATTTAACATGTAAAGTTGTCTAACACTAGTGATGTTTAAATGTTACAGCAATAATTTCTAAACAGTGTAAAAATCTAGAATACATTTACATTTAAATGTATTCATTTGGCAGACGTATTTATTCAAATCGACTTACAGCTGATGAATACAACAAGCGAATCAACATAAGATGACAATGAACACGAGAAGTGCCATTTACACAAGGTTTCCGTCATTGTTCAAAATAGTAAAAGCTAGGACAGGAAGGCAATAAGGGAAAATGAGAGCATAGGAAAAAGTAATAAGGTCATAGAGAATAAGGCATTAATATGTGCTTTATAAGTATAATAAAATGCCGAAATGCTAGTTATATGTATGCTAATAAGTATCTAGTTAATAGTGAATTGTGTTCCCAAATCTGAAGTGTTATCATTATTTTCCATCTTTATTCTGGTACTGTACAACCGCTCCATTGACTTCTAACAGCTGACTCCTTATTATTGTCAGTGGTAATCAGCAGCAGCTGCCAATAGGGTTTAAATTGCATTTAATCCAGAATATTCTTTTTTTTCCCCCGAGATACAAATGTTCTTGGCATGAAAAACAAAGGGTGGGTGACATAGCTAAAGAGAAGATATATTTACCAAAAATGAATGGCTGCAAACCAGAGCGTTTTAGAGATTAGACTGGCTAATAAAGCATATGCTTAAGCTGCCAGGAGCTGTAGTTTCTGGGTCGGTGATTTACCTGACAACAGAGGTATGCGGGAGGGGGCAGCCAAGGGACGTGGGAAACGACAGCGTTTTTTTCTTAGTCTTTATCAGAAACAAATACACAGACAAATATACTGAGCTTCAGTTCTGAAATCCATGTATGTAGAGAAGTCAACATTACACAATGGCTTGAATAAAACATTTTTGTAAAGTCTAGTTCACTCGAAAATTTTAATTCCTTTTATTTATTTTTTCTGGAGCATTAAGGAAAATATTCTGAGAAAGCATTTTTGATCCATACAATAGAAGTCAAACAATACAGTCAAAACTATCTGGTTACCAAAAATTCTGCAAAACAAAGCCGCACAGGTTTGGAACGAAAAGAGGGTGAGTAAATGATAACAGAATGTTCATTTTTGGTTGAACTGTCCCTTTAAATGCTCATATTTGCATAGGCTATCACATTCTAACATGGGTACTACTCTCATGAAGAAACCGTCTTGTTAATAAACACAGCTCACCGTAGAGAGCCACAGGGTGACTAAGAGCGAGTGAGGGTCCAGTAACGAAAGCGCAGTCATGGCCATATGGTAAAGTGCCTTATATGGACACAAAAGCACCGGGACAGGTGGGCACCGGAGCCCGGTCAGCTGTGATATGAGCTGGTGCATGCAGAACTGGACCCGTCTGCTCTTGGCTGGTGTGCACCCTCACAGGTGCAGTGGACCCAGGACTGAGGAGGATGGGTGGAGTCACCTTCGTCGACCCCACGGCCACGTCTATTACGTAATCCACATCATGAACTTACACAAATGGCTAGGTAATCATTGTGCTAAGTGGTCCGAATGGGTTCTTACTAGGCGGTATTTTAGGACACAACTTTACGACTGTACAAAAGGAGTGGTGGGAATTTTTTAAAGGGGTCATTGAGCATTGAAGCATTGAAAATATTTACTTACAGTTTGTAACTTGAAAGCACGTATACCAAACGAATATTGTTTCGCCTTTGACATCTAATTCACTTTCTTGTTATTTATGATCAACAGCTGTTGGTCATAACTTTTTGTTTTTAGGGTTCACAGAGACACCTTTAATGCTAAGAACATTCAAAATAACTTTTTCCTAGCTTGTAATGCAGTCAACGATTATGATTATTATTGATGCCAGCTATCCTCAAAGGCTTTCCCAGATGCATAGTAGAAACATAAAATCAAGTAAAGTGGCAAGCCATGACATTTAAAAAAATCAGTAATTGACAAATCAAAGGAAAATGAAGTGCTACGTCTGGGAAGTGAGGCACGTTTTATAACAGTCTGTCTTCCTAATTTAACTTGGAACATCAAAGAGATTTCTCAATGAACATGTCAAATGGACAGCACTATAGTGAATTCTCTAAATTCAACAGGTGTTTTAGAATGATCTATTATCTATTTATTATAGATATAAATAGAGTCAATGACATTTTGTATAAGAGTGTCAACACTGAAGGAAAATCTAGTTTAAGACAGATGTTGAGTTCTTTAAAATGTACTCTTGTTGTCATGTTGGTGTTACACAGTTTTGTTAAAGTTAGATTAAATGACTTCAAAATTGTAATGTCATTTAACAGTTAAGTCAAATGCAATAGCATATCTTCACTACATCTTGAATACATTTGTGTCATATACTAAAGATTTTTCAAACTAATTAAGGTTTTACTTTGTTTACTTATAGTTCTCCCAAAAATGTGAAAAATTCTGTCTTCAGTTACTCACATGTGACTACAAACCTGCATGAGTTTTGTTCTGACAGTTACTGAACAAAAAAACTCACTGACTCCCATAGTATTTTATTTTCATATAATTTAAGTCAATGGCTAGCAGCAACTGTTTTATAACCAACATTTTTCAAAATATTTGTTTTAAAAAGAAGAAAATCCATGCATTATGAATAGCATGAGAGTGAGTAAATGATGACAAAAAACTTGAAGTATTTTTCTTCATTTTGATATCAGGACATTTTTGTATATACTTCAGTCATTATACATACACATATGCAAAAGTATCAGTCACTGACCCACATATTGCACAAAAAAAAAAAAACACAGCAGAGTAATATATCAAACAGGCATTCAATCCTTCACACACTAAAATTCCTTAAATCTAAAGATAGCAGAGACCTTATAGGGCAGAAAATGGTCAGTCTCAGAGTGGTGTTGGGTGCCAGGGTAGCAGCCTGGGGACAGGCCTGTCCGGTAGTGTTCCTACTGGGAGTGGCACGCCACCTCAGCATTACCACTGGGCATGGGCGAAGCACCTAAGGACCCCAATGCCAACCCAGAAGGGTGTCCCAGACTGTGCCGGAAGCTCTGAAACCCCTAAAACACTCCCTCCTCCCAGTCCTGGCATCTCAAGCCTGCCAGCTACTGCTCTGAGCCCAACAGACATACATGAGGCCAAACCACAGCCTAAGCCCAGGCAGATAACCATCAAAACCTATTACGCTTATGTTTTCAATTGAAAACATAGATTATATACTGAAACTTAAGAGCTAAGAGGGTTTGTATGAATGTGTGTGTGTGTGTGTGTGTGTGTGTGTGTGTGTGTGTGTGTGTGTGTGTGTACGTATGCAACAAAATCCTCATTGCCATCAGCCACAGGAGGAGGATGGGTTGCGGGGGCCAAAGGAAATGACTTTTTTGGTTGCTGTAATCCAAAATTGGATCAAAATCCTTTGAGGCTTAAGAGCAGAGGTTGCATTGGACATGTAACTGCAGCCAAATCTTTGGTCAGCTTGGCTCACAAACTCAGCTGAGTGAGGGCATGTGTTGGTAAATGTCACGTGTAGACATTAAAATACATGCAGCAACTACTGCCTGTTTAGACCAATTTTCTACAGACTGAACTCCATGACTAGGATGGCAGTTAATGTCAGAACATCTTACTCTAATCACAAAATAAGGGAGTTAGTTCACTGGGGGAACCAAATTTCTATTAGATGGGCGTTTTCCGCAAATATCACATTCGAATATATGAGCTCACAAAAAACGAATATTCGTTTATTTAAATTAAGTTTAATGAGACAGACGTTATTTTTCAGCAACATTTATTGTTTCCGTCATTTTGAACAAGCTTACACACGATAAGCTTGAACATTACACATTGTGTTTTGTAGCTGAAAACCTTTAACACTGCGTGCAAACAAACAAAAGTACAGATTAAACCAAAAAAAAAAAAAAAAAAAAGTGAACGAAAAAAAACTTAAAGCAGCCTGCAGCAATTAGGCTATTGTAGAACGTAGCCTACACTTAACTGTGAAACTGTCAGCAAATCTTTTTTTCTTTTTTTTTCTATTGTTTTACATGTTCTTGTTAAGTAACACAGGCATGTAAACATGATCAGGGGAAAGTCGGCTCCTTAGTCGGTTAACAATACGGCTGGCCGCGGAGAAAACGCGCTCTGACGGCACAGACGTTGGCGGAACTCACAAATAAAGGTGTGCTAAGCGAATAAGTTTTGTGAAGTGCTTCGTGTTTTCGTTTCACCACTGAATGGGATCCTCATCTGGTGGAATACATGTCTCCAGCAAGAACTGTTCCCACTCGTCTCGGCTGGACTCTCTGTAATCATCGCTGAAGAACTGGCTCAGCCTTTTCCGACGAGTGGGCATTGCATCCTCTTCATCTTTGGTGGTGGCGGCGGCTGCATCCACACCACCCGCATCAAGGAAAATGTTCTGATAATGTTCAAAAAAGGTTTTTTTTCTTACTTCTCATGTTTTCATCGAAAAACCTGAGATGTTTGTGTCGGGGGTCTAGGGCAGACGCGAGAAGAGGAGTTTTCACTGCGTTCTCCAAGTTAGTGGTGTTTATTCGTTGCTTGAGAGATACCGCAACAATGTTCTTGAATTCGGTCACTTTCTGTGATTCTCCACGGCATATTTGAAGTACTGTAGAAGACCGCAGTTCTTAGGGGTCGTTCACATACCACGTCTTTTGCATGCTCAAGTTCGTCATTTCCAATGTAGGCGCGCGGTATGCACGCTCATAATGGAAGCATTTTTTCCAGGCGCGTCCCCACAGCATCGAGTTAAAAACATCTCAACTTTTCAGAATGCCGCAAGAAACTGGGCTACTGAAAGCGATTTTTTGTGCTGCAATCCTTTCCTGAAATTTCTGCATCTTCATGGAGAGAGCGCGTCATTGGCAGATGCCTCAGGAGCGCTTCTGCCCGAGTGCTTTGGAAAGAAGGTGAAAGCGGCTCGCCTAGCGTTTTCCACACGTTTTTAGGCGCAATATGTGAACGGCCCCTTATTCATTCATTAATTATTTTTTACTTGCATATATCTTCAAATATGCCGTGGAGAATCACAGAAAGTGACCAAATTAGGTTTTATTGTGAACTTTTTTTTTTTGGCGAAATTCGAATATCACTTTTATTTAACGAATAATTAAAGCAGAACGAATATTCGAGTGTTCGACTATCCGTGCACATCCCTATTTAAAAGTAGACATTAATGAATGTAGGCAAGTATACAGAGTTTAGCATTCAAGTTCAGATCAAGATGGCAGAAAGCGCATCCTGTTTTCTTTCACTATTTTACAAAAGTGCAATGTTTTGTTGTTATTATGAGCCCACTCCAATAAACAGAGTCTTTACAGACTCAAAATAACTATTACTCTTATCTGTATGGGCAGAAATGATGAAATATTTTAAAAACAAGTGACCGCACCAGCGCCTCCATCTGACCTGCAGTGAACATGCTACTGGTCAGCTTCCACACACTTGAATAGCGCATGTTTTTCAAGGATAACATTAGATTGAGCGGCCAATACTTGTTGCTAATAATCATTTCAGAAGATAAGCCATATTGGAGGTCATTGACTGATAGGCAAACGTTTGTATGTCCTGCCTGATGTACTGTATTAACACAGACCAGCTTTTAAATCCTTATCTGTGGACTTTTTTTCTATGACTAAGCGACTATTAGGGGGCAGCCCTAATATATATATATATATATATATATATATATATATATATATATATATATATATATATATATTTATTCACTAAAGTAATGAGTAAAATATTAATATAAAATAACATTGAACATGTTACATTAAAAAAAGCTAAAAAAAAAAAAAGTAAACCTGGAATGCTTTAGAATTTGCAATGAATATTATAAATTTGGTTTAATAGTCTGATAGTGGCCTACCTGCAGACAGTGAAGCAGAGGGCTCCACTGGCCCCGGCTCCAAAGACAGCGCACAGGACATTGATACTGTGTGCCGGAGAGCTGAGAGGCAGCAGCAAGAGCATCAGAGAGGACAACATGGTGAAGAGTGGGTATCCTGGAGGATGGGCCACCTGGGGGAAAACACAGCTGTAAACTCACTCACATAAACACTCTGATAACAGCAACAGAATCTAGTATCTCCCCTCCCCTTCTCACACCACCCATCAGCATACAGTTCAGCTTTCAAAGGCAGACCTTACTTTTGTGGGTTACAGCATCACACTGTCCTCCCCCTCCCTGTCTCCTTGCCTTCCCAGCAATTAGGCACTAAGTCCCCTAAGGAGCGATAAGGACTAGAGCTATTAAAGGCTGTCTCACTCCTAGTGGCCTGATAACACACACAGGCACAGCAGGCTGAGAAACGCTGCACACTAGAGCGAAGAGCAAGGAAACGTCTCCGAGAAGAGGTTGTTTGAGGGATGGATTGGAAACTCGGTGGACAAGTGGATGTGTAAAAGCTTGTGTGAGGTTCAAGATCAAAGCAGAAGAGAGGGTCCCAGTCAATTGATCCCTCCAAACAATTTCGTAAGGCTGAAGTCCTTGTAAGACAGGTTTGGTGAACTGTGATAAGTCAGTGTCGTGAAGTAACTAACTAAAAGTAACTTAAAACTCACTTAACTATATATTATTGACAAATAAAAACACACCCAGGAGAAACTAGATCCATTGTCTAATCCAGGGGATTACAAATTAGGGTTTGTGGCCCCTTAAGGAGCTGCAAAGAGCTCCAGGATGAAAAAAGAATTTTAGGAAACAAAATATAGTTGCAACATAAATGCATTTTGCACATAGCTTTATGGGGGGGGGGTATTTCATTGCAGTCAGTGTTGTCAATAGTTGCACAGCTTTTTAAACTCATTTTAAAATGTGCTTTTCCTCACATCTTGCAAATGTATGAACTGCATGTTTATATCTCACAATTCTGACATTTGTCATTTGCTTAGCCACCAGGGTTCTCCTCAGGGTTTTGTGACCTGCCTATTTTGCACACAAAAGATTTTGTCTGGATCATAAATCATATTTCCATATTTCCAAACATGTATTCTCAATTTACTATATTTAACATGAAAAGGAAATTGAATGAACAAAAACATATTTCGGAAAAAAAATGCATTTTGTAATTTTGCACACTAAATAGGCATCGGTTAAAAGGAACTTGGTCAACTAGCATTGGTAGCCACTTAGCTTAACATCAGCTACATAGCTTCCCCAAACACTGCTAAATGTCTGTAATACAGAACGAACAGACAGCTTGAAGACAAGCATGAGAGGTCAAGGCAGAGAGGAACAGAGAGGCCTGGGAGGGGGGACAGACACAGGACAAAAAAAAGAGAGAGAGACAGTATGGTAAGCAGGTGGCAGGGGCGCGAAGGGCACACTTGGAAGTGCCAGCAAGGTGTGTGACAGTGCAAGTGACGTGTGACGCGTGTGGCTGAAATGCCTGCACCGCTGAAATGCGAACAGCATGGAAAGGCACGCCGAGGCGTCACCGGGTCTGGAAGCGTGTGTGGCATGCCGGAAGAAGGCAGAACACGCGGTAGGGGGCAGTCCTGCGAAGAGGAGTTTAAAGGAAAAAAGATCCACAGCTCAAGGGAGCAGGAAGGGAGGGCCCGCGGCCCGAAGAGAGCCCTCTGACCCTGGGGAAAGCCGCAGACAGACAGGCCACACGGACAGAGGGAGAGATTACTGGCGTAGTGACACCGACACAGCCTCCCTAAAAGGATCGCGGCGGCGTAATAAACTTTATTAAATAATAAAACTTATTATAACTGTTAACCCGATTTAGTTCATTCTTTGCGGCTTACACACGCGCACACACGCATGCACAAAAAGGAGAGGGGTTGAGTATAATAAGCCTTATACCGTACATAAGGCGAAGCTTACAAAAGCCATCGCCTAACCATTCAGTCTAATTGGATTTGAAGAACAGGGTTGCAAATTATAGCATTCTCTCGTCCTAAGTTAGTTAAAAAAGAAGTGCACAGAAAAGAAGGGAGGATAAAAGAACCTGTGGCCTGAAAAGTAAATTAATCATCTTTCTTCTCCCCCCATACTTAATTAAACTTCCTTAATGCTTATAAGAGTTAATGAGTGGATTGATTAAACAATGCAGCTAATGCTTACCCCCAGCTCACAAGCAGCAGTGATCAGCTCTCCTGTGGTAGAAAAACAGAGAGGGAAATTAATGTAAACCCAATAATTATTATTAAGAGACAAGTCCGCTCCTGAAAGTTTTCCCAAATCAAATACTTGCACTGGGTTTTGCATTAATTTGCTTGGATCAAAACCTGCAAAATCTTCCCAGTGTGACATTTCCTAAGCGACACGCTCATTCTCTTCCATCGCACACGGCTCCCCTGATCCCCGAGCAGACAGACGCACACATACACAGGCTAATGTATTCACATCTTCCAATACTCAAGGTGCACGCGCAGAGCCCCATCCATCGCTGTGTGCTGTACACGGAGTCCCTCAACACATAGCCACACGCATGCAAAAAGCTCCCTCTAAAACCCTACCAGTGACTGAGATCTTAAGAACATCGGTGTGTTTCCTCTCACAACATTATTGATGCATACAGTTGGTGAAGATGAAATATGGCTAAATATTGTCTGGTTTGACTTAAGGACCTAGAATTCACATCAAGTGGCAAACCAAAATATAAAAATTTGAATATCTATACATGTAATCAAATGTGTTAATGCATTCATTAATGGTAGTTTATTAACAATATCAAACTAGGTGAAATATCATGAAACTCTGACTTTTCCAGGTTTTAAGTGCTATAGTCAGGTCCCTGTCCGTCTACCAACCAAGGAAACGTGAAAAAGGTTATCCCAGTAACTTTCTTTTGGCCTTTTCCAACAAGCAACTGAAAAAAACGAGCGCGTCAGATTTCGCTTCCTTGGTGACGGAGCAATCTCATTATAATATTACATTATATATACACTGAGAAAACTGTATATCAGAAGTTTAAACTCATATTGTTTAATACGCATGATTGCAGTGCAATAAAAATGATAATCATCAGAACCAAAACAGATGGGGTTTTTTCAGCAGGTATGACCTGTAAAGGCACAGCCCTAATCTGGAAAAAGGGGCGGAGAGCAGCAGCTCATTTGCATTTAAAGAGACAGCCACAAAAAAAAAAAAAAACACTTCTAAATAAAAGATAAATGTAATTAATTCATTAAACTTTTATTCAGCAACAATGCATTTAATTGATCAAAGTGACAGAAGGCATTTATAAAGTTACAAAAGATTTATAAACTGTTCTTTTGAACTTTCTAATAAATAAATAAATAGTAAACAAAAAAATGTAAATACATGAAATCTGAAATCCACAAAATAATAAAGGTTTTCAACATTGATAAAAAAAATTAGGAATGTTTCTTGAGCAGCAAATCAGAATATTAGAATGATTTCTGAAGGATCATGTGACACTGGAGTAATGATACTGAAAATTCAGCTTTACCATCAGAAATTTTTAAATACTGTAGATTAAAATATAATAATACCATAATTCCTCAAATAAAAACCGGTAGTCAAATAAATGCCGGGCCAAATAAATGCCTGTCTTAAATAAAGGCAGCAGAGCCAGATAACGAACGTACACGCCCACCGCCGGAGCGTTTCTCGTTTTCGAGTCAAGAACCGGTTGCATCGGTTTTCGGATCATCAGTACACTGAACCGAGAACTGTTTCTGTCAGACGTGTTTGATTCGAGAAACAAGGAGCTGATGATACTGCACATGTGTGATTCAGCGTGAAGCAGACTGACACACAGAACGCGTCTGAACCGAACTGATTCTTTTGGTGATTGATTCTGAACTGATTCTGTGCTAATATTTATCAAACAGATGGAATTAGAAATAAAGGCCTGTTACCTTCTGTAGTTCAGGTAAATAAAGGCCCCGGCTTTTATTTGAGGAATTACGGTAATAATAACAACAACAACAACGAACTATTATTAACAATTATTATTTTAAATTGTAATACTATTTAATAATATAACTGTATTTTGGATCAAGTAAATGCAGCCTTTTAAATGACAGTGTATATTATTGACTTGTTGAAATGTTATTCATTTCCATTCCTTTTCCAGGCCTACAAATGATGTGTAATCCAGCTCATTACAGGACATACATAAAAAATAAGTGAGTTTTGGGAGAGAAAAGTGCTTTAAGGGTGCCAAAAATGTAGGACTGATCAAAATCTAGAAATCTACAAACCAAAAAAAAATTGTATTTAAACTGCAGTTCAGAAATGAATGGGCAAAAAGACCTTTCGCCTACTAATCCCAAATGTTTTTGGCCTGTTATATAAATCTAAGCAATGCTACCTGATGCAATACTTGCCTAAACACTGTAAAATCCTATAATCTGTGCTCTCTGATGCAATATGAAATGTTCAGTGCATCAGAAAATTTTGCAATTGTTAGCTGGCACTTTCTGCGTATCACTAGTGGTCGTCTGTTTTTGTTGTCATGTTGGAAGTCCTCTATCTGAAGGTGCAGACCCCTCATACTTCAGCGGTTGAATTTTCTCTGCTTTCACACTCTCGTTTAGAATAGAAATAGATCCACACGTGGTGAAGCCAGGTCTACCGCATTTCAAAGCATGTGGATCTCCCTGTAATCAAAATTTCTCTGTTATACATTCCCAATTTCATTCACACACTGCAGTGCTGTCTCTAGACCCCTATACAGAGCCTGGTCTCAAAGAGGGAGGGCAAAACGTGGAAAGTGGCGCAAACGCAGTTGAGTGCAGGACAGCGAAGCGTCTCGGTGATAGCACAGCATCGGGCACCCACAGCCGTCTTTTTTCCCCTCATAATCCTCATCATTTCCACACTCGCATTCCTAGACAACAGCGGTCCCGCAGGGCGCCCGCTCAGCCTCTCCGGGGCGCAGCACACCTAAAGGGATTAGGACTGCGAGACGGAGACCTGGAGAATTTCTGCCGAGCATTCAGCTGGCGCTATCACGCCGGCATCCTGCAATGTCCCGAAACGCCACGCTTAAGGGGTTGGCTGATTTTTTTTCTCTCTCTCTGTAAGCCCCAAACAGCGTCTTGCAGCCCCCCATCCCCCTAAAAGCCTCCAAAAGCCACCCTGCCCGTGCACATGCTGTAAAGCTCACAGAACAGCAGCTTGTTGTTTGCACACCCACCCCCTTCCTCAGAAGAAAACATTTCTTTTTGTCTCCCCATTATTGAATATGGCTGCTATTGGGCATCTTTTAAAAAATAATGTGCTGCAATGCGTCTATGGGTTAATAAGAGTACACGTCAAAGATAAGCAAGAGTCTTATAAAAATCTAGTTTAAAACACGTGTGCTAAGTTCTTACAAATGCACTTTGTATGCATGTTGGGTTCTTGTGGTTTTTGAAAGGTTTTATATTATTTACCTTTAAAATAAATAATAATCTGAATTATATTTTCCTTTCAATGTGAAAACATGTGAGTATTCACATATTAATAATGTGTAAACATTATTATCCATTTATCAATTTCAAGGAAGAAAATAAGTATAATGAATTATTAACTTTATAAAGTTAATTAACCTATTCATGAATTATTAAGGAGCCACAGAACATTTTACAACCTGAACCATGCCTTAAAATTATTAAAATATCAAATTTTTATATTTTATTTGATATTTTAAGAAACGTCTTGACCTTGTATTATACAAACATGAGGGTCTGCAGGCATCCTCTTTATGCTATCATTTACAGATTTTTATTAAGCATTTTATAAAAAAATAATAGTAAAATATGAAACCATGTATTGTTAGAAAACATTTGGAAAACTTTCTTATAAAACCTTCTTTTAAAAAATGAAACAATTAATTAAGTTTTTTCTTCATTATGATATTAGGAGATTTGTATCCCCATTATGATTTTTTTTGTTTTACTTAATTCTGATAATAAAAACAAAACCTAGCAGTACTATGTCTGCAAGAGTAACTCTACCTTTGCATTAATGGGATTGCTTAAAACAAATTGCAAGCATGAAATAACTGTTCCTAATAGAAATTACATGGGAGGATAGGAGGACTAACAAAACAGAAAAAAAACCTTAATATAATAATTAATCACAAACTGCTAAATTATAAAAAAGCTGCCTAAACAGTTACATTATTTCATTATACATGATTCATTACATCTGACACGAACACAATCCTCTTCATGTTTTCTCCAATCCTGCAGAGCATTTATATCATCATGTACAGAAGTCATCTCTCTCTCCTGTTTAATGCTCTGACGTCATTCCAGAGAGATTAGCATTTCTGTTCTCTTGAGAGCTTTGAGAAGGACTGACACTCTTTCAGTCTGACCCAGCAGTAGATAACCTTCCCTTGAGTTCATAATGTCTGAAGTGAATAATTCCAAAATATTATAATCGCATCTGTAAATGATCCTTTAAATATATATATATATATATATATATATATATATTTTTTTTTTTTTTTTTTTTTTTTTAATACATTTCACATCCAGAAAATATCCAATATCTAGTGTCTAACAAAAAGTTTAGCTTATGCTATCCTACTTTAAAATAAGCATCACTTGGTCTAATCTGTTGTTGTTATAATATGATGTTCATACTGTATAAATCAGGTGTGACTTGAGTTCCAAATATTTTTGGGGTTCCTCTAGCGGTGCTGGATTTAGTCAGGTGTTCAGAAAGATTAATAACAATCTCAACAGTTCTCATGCAGTGTATATTTGCAAAAGCTTCATGTCTTGTGGTGTGTGTGATCTTACAATATGCTGTTCTGTGATAGGCTGCATGTGACACAAACACAGACCCACGTGACTAACTGCAGTCCTACCTGAGTCTCCTCCGGACACCGCGCGCGGGGCAGAGGCCACATACACCGCCAAAACACACGCCACCGTCGCTCCCGTCAGGGTCCAACTCAACCTCTCCGACGACATTCCACACCTCTTCTATGTTACTGTTAGCTATTTGAAATTTCACGCATATTTCACGTTTGTTCAACGTGTCTCCAGAGTCATTCGTTTCGCGCGCCTCGTTTGCAAACGGCGCGTCCTCAAAATATTCCGGTAAACAACTTACATGTTTATTATCGGATGTAACCAATAAACGGAAGCCGTATCATCGAGGTAAGGTTTTAAAATAACAACGTTATCGTTATAAAGTTACCCGCTATCCCTTTGGCAGCAGTTATTTCGATAGCATTGCAGATGCTGCTCTTAACATCGGCGTTTGCGCCAATATGAAGGATATTAATATCGCAGCAGAACTCGATTTAGTCTTCGCTGCGACACAATCGTGACAACATCTCGCTGACTGCATTCAAGCTACATCTGCACTGTTGATCTTTTGACTTTTTCCGCCTGGACTCGAGGAAAGAGCTGGATTTCACTTCCTGGTTGGGCGGGATTTGTTGAAGTGCTGGTTAAAAAAAAATTACCATAGTAACCGTAGTTTCCGGCAAAATTACCATATTTACTGTAGTTCTTTTGTATAGCGCAAATTGCTAAATCATAACAAATAAATATGGGATCTCTATTAAACACTGTATATAAGCTTTCAAATACGTTTTCATTGTCTTTATTTTTTTCTTTCTTACTTTCCGAGGAAAAAAGCTAATAAGTTAACTATGAAGACTTGTTAATATAGTGTTTTTCTGCTATCTTTATTTTATTTTTTTATGTGAGGTAACGTTAGGCAAGTTGTTTTAGGTTTTAATCCCTTTATAATCTAGTGATGTGTAAACTCTGCCTACGATTATGATTAATGATTTCTTTACTATATACTCTTACAAAAAGTGTTTCTGTTACTATTAATCATTATTAATCGTTACCATTATCAAAAAAAGGCATATATATATATATATATATATATATATATATATATATATATATATATATATATATTTGTTTTATTTTAGTTTAATAACAGTAACTGCAGCTGGTAACTTGATGTGGATCATTAAACATTTAAAATACATTGGACAAAACTTCAGTCGGTTATTTGAATTAGTGTCAGATGAAATAAGACATCTGCCCTGACTGCATGCTTACACACACTTTTAATTAGCTACCTTGAATGATTATTTTCTCTTTATTTTCCTGAGCCTTCAATCAGGCTTCAGAGCTGAAATGATTAGTCCTGCACAATCTGTACAGCTTGTTGCAGTAAAAGTGCTTCTGGTGGCAGTCGGAGATGTGGATGTAGTACGAGACCCTTCAGAGCCTGACGAGAGGAAAGGTTACCCTCATAAAAATGTCATGCTAGACTGATCATTAATCCTCCACCATCTAAAGTGAGTCTGATCCTTGACTAAATTGAGAGCTCTGAGAGGCAGAGATGTGTCAGCACCTCCGAGTTCATAATCCTCCACGCTCCCCCCTTACTACCGTCCCTACTGTCTAATCACCGGTTCAACCACCTACCTGACACACACACACACACACACAGTCTGCCCTCCACATACACAAGCCAGCTTCCAAAAAGCAAAACTGATGGATTGCTCTTTCAAAACATTTTAAATTGCTTATATGTATAATGAACGTGAAATCATAACATGGAAATGTTCCTGAATAATACACACCCCTGTCATCTTAAACCAATGTACAAAAGCAGACTTTAATGTATATAGTTTTCTCTCTAAGCCGCAAAGCGAGAAATTGCATGCACATAATTAAATTTACAATCAATTTTTTTGCAATATACGGCTCCAAATAAAAGAGACAAATGTTGATGGCAATTACATGAGCCGTAAAAATAGTAGATACTTTACCAGCCATTTGCAGTACTAAAGTTATGCTAGATATATTTATATAGAGAGGATAAAAACTAAGAGTTGATTAGAGTGCAGTATTCATGCAATTCAAATGCAAGGAATGTGAGAATTATTCATTTGGGTTGAAATGTTAAAGGAGCAGGCTTAGTCTTTTTTTTCTTTGACAGGTTAATCTGGGTAATTCCTGGTGCGTCTTAATTCTGCATCAATCTGTAACGGATAAATCTGCTGTTCTGGAAGTTCAGGGCTTTGTTTTCCAGGTTTAATGCAAGTATGAGTCATTTTTCTTCATTTACAATATTAACAGGATAAAGATACAGAAAAATACCACCCCAAAAATTTATAAATCCCCTATGTTACACAATCACAGAGTGTATACAAATTATGTAAAGGATTTATATCATTAATATAAAGTAAAAAATTTGTTTTGGCAAAACAAAATAGCCTTTGTCAAGGTAAACGTTGGTAACTAGTAAACAATGCTGTTATATTTTTCCTTAATTTAGTTTGCCCCTTTACTTACATCTCTAAAATGTGTGTGTGTGTGTGTTTTATTACTTTATTATATCATTGATATTGAAATAAAAATAAAAAAGTATTCACTTTATTTAGTTGTCAACGACAAAATACAAATAGAATAGAATAGCTTTTTATTGTCATTGTACATTGCTCTCAGACTGATGTGCACACATTCACACAAAGAATGTACATTTAGCAAAATGTAAACAATGATACAGAAAATGTTAACAGTCATATATACCAACATGTGCAAAATAGCTATAGTTCAAATGTAGCAGGGACTGTACTGAGTACTGAGTACTGTACTGTAATGAGTAGTAAGTGTTACTATGCCAAGTATTACACAGTACGTTTTTTGTTTTTTTAGGGAAATGCCTGCTGACTACAGCCAGTGCAGAGAAGACACCAGAAAACCACAGTATTTTAAGAGCAAAGCCATCATGCTAAATGGTAACACATCACATATAAACATCTGCACATAAATTCAATCACTCAGTGCATCAGTGAAAACTGGATTAGGTTTTCCTAAATCACAGATAAACCCGCCACTCATTGCAATATGTTTCAGCTCCAGCCTGTTGCTTACTATCTGCTTACTTACTGTACACTGACAGTCTGTTTTAATCTAAACCCAAGAGCCTAGCAAACAAGTGGATTTTCAATAAAGCCCTTTAAAATCTGTAGAGAGAAATCCCATGATCCTCTGTGTTCGCTACACAAATATGCAAAGCAATGAAAGGATTCGGTCTGAAACAGATTAATTGCAGTGGTAAATGCAATACGTCTCTCATGTAGTGTGTGCTGTGTGTTACTACACCCTGTTTTATTAACATGCAGCTCTATCAGACAAGCTTTTTACAATCTCTGAGACAAGCATGTGATGATATATAGTTTATTGGGATTTCGGTTTCTCGAAAGCCAACACGAAACAAAAAAGGCGATCCTTGCGCACACCAACCTATTCAAGGTGCATTTAGGCCACCTTTGTCTTCTGTTTACCTCCTTGTGGTTTACAAAGCACTCCAATTAAAATCCCAGAGATTAGGACAATTGTGATTAATATTCGTTGGTGGGGCCTGGAGAATGAGACACAACAAAAGCAAGGGCTGCTTGGAAATGCCTCGAGCAGAACACCTAACGGCGGCCAATTAAAATAAGAGGATTCAATTTGGCCAAAGCAACAGGAACCTAAAGATAATGCATGTATCTGAAATTGCAGTAGATGCCACAGTCTTGATTCTGCTTCTATCATGTTTGTTATGGCATTTTCGCAAATGACCTGCAGCCGATTGCAACAAACCCTTTAATAAACCCTACAGGGGAAAAAATAGGGTTTCTTAATTGAGAAAGCATTAAAATAAGAGTGTATTGTGAAGATATATACCATCTAGAGATTTTTAAGTTGTTGTTTTTTTCCATTGTTAATGCTTTTCCCTCGTAAAAATAAGCAACATAACTGTTTTCAACATATAATAATCAGAAATGCTTCTTGAGCACTAAATCAGCATATTAGAATGATTTCTGAAGTGTCATGTGACACCGAAGTAACCATGCTGAAAATTCAGCTTTGTCATCACAAAAAAACATTTTATTTTAAAATAGATAACAGTAGAAAACCGTTATTTTCAATTCCAATAATATTAGTTTTTACTACAGTTTTGAAGAATGAATGCAACCTCGGTGAGCATTAGAAACGTCTTTCAAAAACATGCATCTCAAACTTTCAAAAGGTTGTGTATATTGAATAATAGCATATTTATGAAATAACATTCATCTGGATTAATAACTGCTGTAAAATATATATGTTTTCAGTTTATGAATCCT
This sequence comes from Carassius gibelio, assembly GCF_023724105.1. Classification (NCBI taxonomy): domain Eukaryota; kingdom Metazoa; phylum Chordata; class Actinopteri; order Cypriniformes; family Cyprinidae; genus Carassius; species Carassius gibelio. The sequence goes on along the minus strand of NC_068412.1, from coordinate 8,849,986 downwards.
AATATATTATTAACTGAGTTTTAACCAATTTTGATGTAATCCAACCAAAACGATGGAGATAAATGAATGAAAAGAATGAAACACCAAAATGGTTTGAGCTGTGTTACAGAGACACGTAGAGGAGAGTGTGTGTGTGTGTGTGTGTGTGTGTGTGTGTGAGAGACTGAAGATGTGCACGATGGAGAGTGAGACAGCACATAACAGCATGGGCTCGATGTGGGAGCAATCCAGTTACTTAAACTGATCAAGATTTAATTAACACAACGCTCGGCAATTACTCTGTAATTAAAGTCATTTGTCCTCTTGTGGAGCTGAGCATGCCACTGCTGCCACAGAGCTGTGAATTAGAGAGAGAGGGGAAGCGAGGAGGGGGATGACGAAGGACTCAGTGCTGCTGATGTGTTTGTGTTTGAGCCCTCGACCTATAAATACACTGCCTTTCTGACTAACTGCTTGTTTCATCATTGGACAAGAAAGGAAGAAACTGTATAAATAGATGTAAAAGATCCAAATATGGTTTTGCAGAAGCAAACTTGAATTGGTATTGTTGAGATAAAATTGAAAACACGCTTGGTCAGTATATTATTAAGGATATCAAGTGATGTTCAAGCATGTAAAATATTGGTAACACTTTAGTTTAGGGACCAATTCTCACTATTAAGTAGTTGCTTATTATTAGCATGCATATTACTAGGATATTTGCTGTTTATTAGTACTTATAAAGCACATATTATAAGCTTATTCTGCATGAACATATTTTAGATCCCTTAACCTGACCCAGGACCTAAACTTAACAACCACACTAATAACTATTAATAAACAACACATTAGGAGTTTAGTGAGAATCGGTCCCTAAAGTAAAGTGTGACCAAAATACTTTTCACAACACTATTGCACAATTAATTATTGTGTTTTCAGCCAAATTAAATCTGTAAAGCAATTCTGAAACACAAAACTATTCAGCCAAAGTAAAAATGATATATTTTTTGTTTTATATAATTCTTATTTTAATTAATCATTTAAAATTACAACATTTTTACAACAGGCCTAGCCAAAATTACTAGAACACTATATTTTCAGCAGCTAAAAAATGGTTTTTAAGTCAGTCATTTCTATCTTTTGCTGTAGTGAAATATCAGTTTACATTTCCAAACATTCATTTTGCCATGAATTGTAATAATAATCCAGTGAGATTTTTGTCCGACAGCAGCCAGTGCTCTCTTCATCATCATCAGTCTGTGTGGAGAGACGTGAAGAAACAGAACAGAGACAGACTCGATCCAGAAGAACTGTGACAACGTCTCCGAGACGCTTCAACAAACCCACCTGCAAAACTACCCGAAAACCTATGCACAAGTAGCTGTTTTAAACACAAAGGATGACAACACCAAATGTTGATTTATTGTAGTGAATAGAGGTTACTTTATAAAGAAAATGTATTATAACATTATTTTTTGACAGCATCATCATTTTACAGCATTTTTACACAAGTGCCTAAAACTTTTAACAGTACACTGTAGCTTTGCAGGTGCGTTTAAACATAAACCACATGAAAATACTAGTGTATTATTTTGGCCACCACTTTATATTCCTGTAAAGAAGTGTTTCAAATCATCAGCTCATTAGAAGAGACTCCAAGACCTGAATTGGGTGTGTCAGACAAATGAGAGATGTGCAGTGTTGGGGCCTTGGGGGCCTCCAGGAAACAAGTAAAGCCATAGATAATAACATAGCGGGGATATAATCGAAAAAACAAGCATTTCTGCAACTGGACTCACAACAAGTCCCAGTATCACCTTAATTTTTTTCTCAGATGACCTGGAACAGCTCCTATGACAGATGAAACTCTGTTATTATGTTCAGACCTTTAATCTGACGTCACACGCGTTTTTACTGAAACAGCGGTGCACGCGACTTCTGCGCCTTCTGCTCGTGAACAATCATGACAACAGAAGACAAACTGAGACGACTCGTGCCGTTCTTTCACACCGAGGCAAAGATCACGCGTTTAAACGCAATAAAAGAGGTATTTTAAAAGCGTTAAGCATTCTCAGAGGTGAGGACACTGAATGTGGACCAGACTCTTCAGACAGTAGCCACGAGCGCAGCTCCGCTTACAGGCCGTAGATAATTAATGGGACTTTTTCAGCGGCAAACAGTGACTAATTGCGCTAGACAGAAATAGCGAGGAATTAATAACATGCATCCAACACTTGCCACGATCCCCTACCGCTTCAATTTGCCGGGAGATTAAAAACGACTGCCAAGTTTACTAAATTAGGAGCGCGGGGGAAACAAACGCGCGCCTTGTTGTGTTCGCGTGCGCGCGTGTACTATCTCTTATTTACAGGCGATGATCTGCATATCATCTCTCGGGGTCTCGCGCTGGGGGAAAGAGGTGAATATCAAGTACACCAACCCCGCCGAATGTAGTGTCCTATTGATCATTTGGCCTCCAGCCTCCAGTCACCTGTGGCACATATCGCTTTGCCAGTTCACCGGGTCGCTGGACAGGGAGAACAGAGAGACGAAGCATGCTTGGACCTGTTTCCCCCCGCAGGAGTAAGAGAGTTTAACAGTCAACACCTTCCGTACCGAGACACCCGCCACTAGCCCTTAAAACCCCCTGAAGGAATCTGTCACAATCTGGAAGCTCATGGGTCAAACCAGCTTCCTGCTGCATACAGTGACATTCTGACAAAATAAATGGAAAACTAGGATTTTCAGTTCATCCAATAGGATCATATTTGATTCTGAGAGGATTCTTGTTTTATCCCATTTAGGATTGGTTCCAAATTATGATAGAAACTCCATTAGTGTTCCCTCGGGATATTTTTCTGCTTCACAGAAGACCTCATGTGGTCAGGACTGTGTATCCAAAAGTATCAATATGTGTCCATGATAAAGAAAATCTCAAATGTGTGCCTTGTACTCTTTTTATTCATTGTTTTGGTTTTAACAAGCTTTTAAATGTGACCTTGGACCACAAAACCAGTCATAAAGGTTAATAAAATAAAATACAGGGAATCATCTGAAAGCTTAATAAACAAGCTTTGCATTGGATTGGGCAATATTAAGATAAAAAAGGTATTTAAAAATCTGGAATCTGAGGGTGCAAAAAAAAAAATCGCCTTTAAGGTTGTCCAAATGAAGATCTTAGCAATGCATATTACTAATCAAAAAATAAGTTTTGATATGTTTATGATAGGAAATTTACAAAACATCTTCATGGAACATGATCTTAATGATTTTTGGCATAAAATAATAATCTATAATTTTGACCCATACAATGTATATTTGGCTATTTTTAAGAAATGCTACTTGGTTTTGTGGCCCAGGGTCACATATGGTTTCCAAAAGTTACATTCAATGACATGTTCTGTGGTGTAACCAGTAAATAAAAAGTAAATATATATATATTAACACTTTTAATACATTGGAGTTCAAATACATTAAAAAAAAAAAAAAAAAAATTTTTATTTTTTTATTTTTTAAAGAGTAAATCAATTTTTATAACCTTAGACTTCTTGACCTTGCAGGGTCTTCTCTATGATATAATTTCCTTTTTTTTTTGCTCTCTAAATATTGGTTGGACCACATGACTTTGTGTATGTACAATATAAAATATTAAAAACTTTTTTTGATTTATATATATTTTATAATATTTAATCATTTCTTTTCAATAATTTTATTCTGACTTTTTATGATATCAGGACAGTTGTAGAAGAGGTGCATTCAAATCACTGAATAAGTTTGAACAAATTAATAGAGGACAAAAAAGCTTCACATTCTCAATTAGAGCTCTCAAAATAATAACGGTGCTTTGGTCTAACATTACAACATCCATGTTACATACAGTAAACAATAACAAATTTGAACAAGATCACTTCACTGCACAGTAATTATCATCAATTTCCAGATGAAGTACACAAAAGATTGATAAAGAGAGCTAATATTGTCTGGAATCACCTTTTCTAAAGGACTCGGCTCTCCATATTTTGGTTTGATGTCACAATCTTGACACTGCTGATCGGAGCGACGTGTCTTGATTTTCTGCGGCTTTGATCCTTCAACAGTTGACTGTCTGAGCTGGCAGGCATCCTGAAGGAGACAGCAGCAGGCAGCAAATAAAAAGACCTTCTCTCTTTCTCTCTCTGAGCTCGATCGTGCAATATGCCCTCGCTTAAGCTTTCCATATCACGCCTCGAGCAGTTTTGGTGGATGCACAGATCTCACAGGAGAAACTATTACTGAACTGCATCTGCAAAGACAGGAAAGGGACCAGCTGCTAGGCTTGATCTTATTTTCATCATTCAAATAAGGAGAGAACAGAGTACAGGTGCACATATTTACGCCGTTTGTGACATGCATTCGATGTGTGGTGAGGTGGCCTTTCAGGCATATAATATTACATCACACTTGAGAATACAAAATAACGCTCCACAGGAACCACAAAAGACAAGCCGTAAGCTTCATCACAAATGCAGACGTTATGTCATTTTTAATAAACCCTCTTAAATGGGGGGCAAGCCAAGCAGAGATTTCCCAACGAGCTTTCTGTCACCTTTACTACGCTGACTGTCAGAGTAGAGACACATCCCATCTCCCCAGCATCTACAGGAGGAAATGTTAATTAGCAGTCATGGCATCCCACTGATCTTCCCTTTCAGAGCAGCTAAATGGCATGCTCAAAACCGAAATCCTTTTATATGCCCTTATTTGCAGAGAGAGCGCATTTGAAAGGGACGAATATGTCATCCCTGTTTGATGGATAATGCGGCTGCCATTATATGATTTTAGTGTCATTTTTTCAGATTCACAGGGAGTTTTAAACAGAGGAAGCATGCACAGCTGCAGGTGAGCCTTTAAAAATGAACAGCTAAAACAATGTAGTTCAATTGGGTACTTTTTTATCGCCGGTGTTAAATGTTTATGTTATGCATTTTAAATTAGCATGTAATTTATTTGTAGTTTAGTATGTTTCAAAACACAGATTCAGGTTGTTAAGGTTATTATAATCAGAATGGCATATCTTCATGAAGGTGCACTGCTCTTTTCTTAAATGTATTATTGGAAAAAATTAAAACTTGCAGTAAAAATGTTAAAGTTCAAACGTTCAGTTAATTGATGTACTCTTAAATGCTGTCTTCATTAATAAATGCATTCATATTGTTTCTGCAGATCATGAAAATATATTCAGTGTCAATATTTCAAGTTCATTAAATATGATTACAGCACCCTCTTGCGGCTGTGAATAATTACTACATACAGCTAAAAAAAGTGACTGACACGGACGAAGCTAGCGTTTAATCATCTTAATTTTAATAATCTTTATCAAATATTTATTTTCATCTCTCACAACATCAGATCAGTTTCATTTTTTGAACATTATCTTCAAAAAAAAAAAAAGTTAATTTTGTTGAGAACTAAATGTTGAACTTTCAGCTTTATAATGGGTTTGATGATGTAATGCAAGAGCAACTGAAGAAAGAGTCGCAGGAGGAAGCACACACACACACACACTCTTTATAGGCCTGAAATTAACATTAGCAAGTATGTATGGAACGTGGTAGCCACTCAGAAATTCTATTATTATTATTTTTTTTTTACATTACTGCAGATAAGTGATGTACTGTATTTCACACAATGAAAAAACACATTCATGTTGCTCCAAAGTGGAACCAAAAGGAGTTAGTTTGATTATTCCTGCTTGACCCATGAAAAACAATTCTGCTTTGAATGGACATTAAAGAGAAAATGTAAATGACTCAGAAGTAATAAAAGCAACAGATGTATTATGCATGATCCAATACATAAATGTCAAATAGATTGAGTGCATGTATAAAAGCATTACATCAGTGTTGTTTCTTTCGTGTAGAGGTTGATCTTTCATAAGGGTTAAACTATCTACTTGTAGTGAAAAGCTTATTTTTGGGACACTGTATTCTTGCAAAGCTGCGATTAAAACACTAACGCTCTGTAGTGTCATGTTTATTGTACCTAATGTTGCACAACTGAAATATACAATAGTTTAAACATGAATTGTGCTCCCTGGAATTCAACATAAAATACAAAAGTAGCTTTTTCACAAAATAATTTTTGGTGCTTTAAGAAAAAAAAAGATTGGCCTTATTTGAGTTAACTCCACATGGAAGAGCCATGCATCGGCATTATTGTTAATGAACAGTAGCTTCGCTTAAGTAAATATCCTCCCCATCCAGAGTTCATTTGGCTTTTGGTGTGAACATTTTACCATGATATGTTAGGTTTCAAGAAAACACTAGGGAACATCCTCTAAATGCATGTATAAACACATAAGGTGTTTACACCACAGGTACTGTTTGTATATCTAAAAAAAAGGAGAGAACAAAACATTTCATTAACAAATACAGTTTCATTTTACAGTGTTCCTTTAACATTTCATATTAGGTCTGAATTTAACATGGAGTGCGGGAGGAACATTGGGTTATTCTGCAAACACGAGCATAACCAGATAAAGGATCAAAGGCTTGAGCATCAATAAAAGAAATCTGACTCTTGACTGTTCACAGGTTGAGCATCCAGATGCAGCGTGCACTTATAAAGGAGCGATGAGCAGATGTTGCTGTTCAGGCCGATACATTCATACAGACACCTACCACACAGTAAAGCACATATTTGAATAAATATATTAGTATCTGTTTTTAAACAAACTGTACATGGGCTATTGTGTAGTAAAATACTTTTCAGTGAGTAAAAAGCCTCTGTAAATGCAAGCGTTTAAAAAAAAATACCCCTTCAGTACGCCAAAAATATCTTCTTCACATCCCCGTAAAAATTATTTTTAGGCATAAGAAACTATCTCTGTATTAAGGTTAGGAAAATAGTGGAATAAAATCTCATAACAAACTTCTAAAACAGTTGAAATAGGAAGAATTTTGAGTAATGAGAAATGGTTATCAAGCGATCACTGCTTCTTTACACCATAAACCTTCACCGTCATCGTTTCAATTGAATTTTCCACATTTAGGAGAAGTCTAGACGCCGACTGCAGAAGTCAGCTATTTTCACATCCACTTTGATTGTATACCAATATCAACATGTGGAAAAATGAACAAGTGGCAAGCAATGAGCAGTACCAAAATATCTGGGACACAGTTTTCAAGAAGTGGAAAAAAAATAACACCAGGAACTATTTAAATTACTAACTCTATAGTCAGTTCCAGAAATATTTGGCAACATCCTTTGTTAATCTTGTTACCGGTTACCCTGGTACATGAATAAAAATACCTTAAAATCCTTAACCTTTGAGACCCGAAAGAAAGCAGAATGTGTTCGTTTCCAAATACTCGAGATCATTGAAGTGGGTGAACGGAGGACTAGGATAAACTGACAGATCACTCGAAATCAATAATGCACCATCCAAAATGAAGCTTCCACTGTGTCCGATTAGTTTTCCTTTAGGAGTTTTGGTAGCACTTCATGTAATGTATAAACACAAATCACAATTTTTTTTTTGTTCATCTTTGGGAACAACCAATTTAGTATTGCATTTCCCAGATCACTGCTCCAACAAGTGGATCCCCATAGAAGCCTACAGTGGAGTTTGGGATATGGGATCCTGTCCTTTGGGAGTTCCCACACATTGAACTACTTAAAATAATGGATGTTCAGTCCTGGTCCTGGGGCGCCGACCATCCTGCACTGTTTAGCTCCAAATCTAACGTTCTTTGGAAAGCACCGGAAGGATTATTAAAGCAACAGAACTCCACAGGAAGGTTGATTACCAAAAAAAGATCCAAACAGAGCACCTCGGGTATAAAGCCAGGGGTAGAAATGAATTCAATCTCCTGAGTGATGTGGTAATGCTGGTGTGAATTGACATCTTGTAGGCCGGTAGATGAAATAAGTCAAGGGGAGTTTCACAGCTTGCGGTCACAGCTTCTACGAACTGTCCTTCAGCATACTGGATTCTGCTTCATTTAGGCGATAATCCACTGTCCGCCTCCTCCAGACTCTCAGTCTACAGGCTCCTGAAAGATGAGCTTCGCCCACTTTTGGGTCAGATTGAGTTGGGTAGTGCAGAAGGGGCAGGCGGCGTGGAAAGCGTGGGTGCCGTGCGGTAAAGGAATCTCCGCCCAATAGCGGGCTGACTTTTCAGAGCACACGTGGCCGCAAGGTACGAAGGCGTACGTTGGTGCGCCGGTATCGACGTAAAAGGCTGGTTCGCATCCGAGCCAGAGTGGCACGTAGGGGCCCACGGTTCTGCACATGGGACACTCTCTTTGAGCATTGGGGTCGCGTTCAGAACGGTGGCCCCAGTCGTGGTAGCCGTGAACGTGGCCACAAGCAAGATAGACCCAGGGCTGCTTGTCCTCTTGGGTGGGGCCACTGGCCAGGGCACGGCTGCAGCGTTGCATGCTGGGAAAGGCCAGGGTGTTGAGTCCCACGGGGCACTGAGGCCGGGCTGCGTTCAGCTCCTGGCGCAACGCCTCCAGGTGCTTCTGAGTGGGGGTGTGGAAAAGACCGTCGGCTGTGCGCCAGAGTAACGTGGCTCCGCACAGATCAACCAGAGAGCCGTCCTGGAGCACGTTACTCTCACTCTCCACCTGAGCAGAAAACAAACAATGCAAAATCATTTTACGAAACATATGTCCCATGTTGGGTTGCGGGAAAACTGGAGGCCTTAGGCGGGAAAACACCTTGGACAAATGACAAGTCCAGGTTTGTGACAGGGAAGGGTGGTCAAGATTTTGAAGCCCAAAAAAAAGTGTATCTGTCCATCATAAGTGTTCCACACGGCTCCAGAGGATTAATAGAGGCCTTCTAAAGGGGAACGAGGCGTTTGTATAAGATAAATATCCACATTTGAAAACTTTCTAAATGGTAATTTCTAGCTTCTGCCAAATGTTGTACGCATGTTCACGAGATGGTAGCGTTCCTGCGGATGATGTGGGCGCAGCGTAAACTCTTAGAAGTACAAAACAAGGATTTTTAAAAGGAAAATGACGGAGGATTTTAATATAAGAGTGCAGGAATCCAGAGATTACGGTTTAGAAAGTTTTAAATATGGATATTTTTCTTACACAAAGCAGTCGATTTGCATCAGAATGTCTTCATTAACCCCCCCCCCCCAAAAAAAAGAAGCAGTATAGAGCACTTTATGTTTTTTTGATTGTATTTATCTGAAAGAATTAAGTCATATACACCTAGGATGGCTTGAGGTTGAGTAAATCATGGGGTAATGTTTAATACTGGGTGAACTATCCCTTTAAATTCAACGGCTTTTCAGTAAACTGGTTAACTGCTCCCATTACAGAAATAATAAACACAAAGTCTTGCTCTCACATCTGTCTTGACCTTTGAACCCAGTTTGCCTTACAACAACAATACCTGAAAGGCAGAAAGACATTTTAAGATTATTTTTCCACTGAGCTGGCCACAAAGTCTTATTTACACAGTTTATAGATTAGCTATGGGCTGTAATAGTCTGCCTTAATTGTTAGCAGCATGTAGCCAATAGCGTCTGAATAACTAGTCACTGACACATTACATTGATTTGGTTACAACAACCTTAACTATTCACTGATAAAGTTGATTTCCTACATAAATGCATCTGTACAGGTCACTGTTTGTGTGTTTTTTCTTCTTCTTTTCTTTACAGCCCTCTTTCTTGCAGTGCAAATGCACAGAATGACTTGAGAACGCGGTCAGTGGAAAATCACTATCTGTGATTGCATGTTCTCCCCGTGTCTCCGTGGGTTTCATCTGGGTCCAGTTTACCCCACAATCCTCATGACATACATGCAGAGCTGAACTAGAGACACTAAACCGCTCATAGCACCGGCTCTGCAATCATACGGAGGACAAGCTGTTTGATGAGTGGATGGATGTTGTTTTTCAGTTTCTAATACTGTAAACTTTTGTTTAAATGAGATGTACATTAAACCACACTTGGTTAAATATGTTAATATTTCCTTTTTTGAAGAGTGTTTATTAGCGAAACAGCTGTTGTGGAACAGAAATGTATGGTGTGGTAACAATACATGCAAAGCCACATTTGTCCTCCAGAAGGAGCTAGAGGTTCAAAGACTCAAACATACTTTAGGGCTTGTGTCACAGTTCTAAGTAGCCAAACTAGTACTGCTTTGCCTTCTTTTTAGCTGTCAAACATTTCACACTTAAAAAAAAAAAACATTACAAAGGGTTATTAAAGGGTATGATGCATTAAAACTATTCATAATGTGCCTTTCAGTAATATAAATGACCAAATTTAAACTGCATAGTCTAACAAGGAATTTGTAAGTGTTATAATGTATTAACTGTGGTTACAGTTATCAATGAGATTGAACAATGGATAAGGTGCATAATGCATTAAAATTATTATAAGGATTTAAGTAAAGTGTTAAAAGTAAATATGAAACTTTTTCACAGACTGCGACAGTACACTTAATCATCAGCATCTGGAATATTAAAAATCATTTTTATATTTAGATTTTTTAAATGCTTGCACATTGATAAGACTTTACTTTGTATTATAAGTGACCCTGGGCCACAAAACCAGCCTGAAATCACTGGGATAGATTTTTAGCAGTAGCTAAAAAAGCATTTTATGGGTCAAAATTATTGATTTTTCTTTTATGCCAAAAATAATTAGAATATTAAAGTAAAGATCATGTTCCATGATATTTTGTAAATTTCCTACCCAAAATAGAATCACAACTTAATTTTTGATTAGTAATATGCATTGCTAAGAATTAATTTATGTCTTCTATGTCTTCAGTGTAGACTACAGGAGCACTCTCGCGGCTGGAGACAGTAATGTTTTCTCTTGGTTTCTGCCATCCCAGAAGCTTCACTGCTACACTAGTCATGTTTCATCTATATAGAGTGGAACCTCAACGAGATTCAAGAAACTTCCTGACCCTGGACTGAAGCCCTAGTTCTGATCAGCAGTTCAGATAATGAAGTCTTGATGGTTCTGCAGTTTGAAGGAAGTGTGAGTGAGCTGATGATTGGCTTCACTGTGAGCTACACTGAGCAGATGCAGCTGACGTACTAACCAGTTTTCCCCGAGTTTGAGCGGACCGTGTTTCTCTCAGTGTGTAAACATCTCCACACACTGATATCTCCCTCCACACGCCAGGCTTGGACTCCTCTGTGAACCCGTCCCGCGGGTGCATGACTAGCACACCATTGGTTGTCAGGCCGTCCATGTGACCATCTGGATTCTTCCATTTGGCTGCTTTCTCCTACAGAGAGACGTAATTACTATACATAAACAAAAATTAATGCGCTGCGCTCTCTTTTTAGTTACACATGGGTGACTCATTCCAGTTCGCCAGACACACCTATATTTACCAGGTAAGTTTAGATCAGTTCCACTGGATCAGCAGAAGTGGATACTTCCCCAGACACCACATACACAAGTATATATAAACGAAAGCTTAATAAAGGCTCTTGGAACTTGTGACGATTCCATTTCAAGACCAGGCAAGAAAACACACTTACTCCCAGAAATATATTCTTGGATGTATCGAAGCCTGCAGCGTAGATGCGCGCGGTGTAGGGCGGGTTACGTTCACACACCACCCGGCAGGCGAAGCGGGAGATGGTGCTTTGAGTGATGGGTGTGTCCTCACCGTCCCCTCCGCCTGACACCGTGTCAGTCACCACAAAGTCAATAGGGCCCTCCGTTGATCGTCCAATCTGACGTACAAAAGAAGAATTCAAGTTTCTCAGCCAACTACATAATAAATTATATTCCATGTCATGACAGTTTTAGGAGAAAACAATAGTAAACAGGATGAAAAACAGTCATGCATGTGCTGGGACTTGTTTTAAAAGTGGGGTGGAAAATCCCAAGAATAGAGAGGTGCTCACTGCACTAAATCCTGTTTATAAATACTTGTACTGAAATAAAGATGCAACGGTCTCCACTTGATTTCCTTTTCATAGAGACAGTTTCTGTTTTGTCCCTGTGGGTTGCTGCTGGTTCCTGTTTTTGCTTTTCTTCCTATTTGCTTCAATCCGTATGAACTCTCCCCCACCCCCCATAAAAGAAAAACTTGAGCACGTGACTGGGGGAGTCAATAAAACGGTCCCATATCAGGGATCTTGATCAGCTCTGGTGGAAATCAGACCTCAAAATATAGAGAAAGACAACAGGCAGAAACTGAATTAGGCTCATCTGTGGACATTCAGATTTGAAAGTGGTACCTGGAACATGTCTGTGTCTTTGTCGTGGCTGTACTCCACCACCACCGTCTGGTTTCTGGACAGCGTGTAGGAGATGCTGTGCTGGCCCTTACAGTTGACCGCCTGTCACAACACAACAGAAGCATCTGTCAGAAAGGATTTCCTGCTACAGTGGCACACAGAGGACGCTTTTCAAACACATTACTAGATTTTTACACTTTATGAAAACATTAATGATGATTTCCGGTGAAAAACACGCTGCCACAATTCCAGGGCATTGATATGTAGTTCCTAAAGCTTTTAGTGTGATTTTAATGCTGTTGCCAAGTTGCTACTAGAGAGTCTCAATACCAACAATCTAGCAGTACTGATACCACGAGTGGAAGTCAATACCACAGGAAAAAAAAAATAGCAATAATACTTAAACATTAACTCTTATTTCAAATGACAAAAACACAACATAAGTGGCACTTGGCCTTCAAATAACACACACACACACATCTATACTCTGAATGCAAGCATTAGTTTAAATTCACTGACACTGGCAGGCTGAAAATATTTTTTGAAACCATTAACAAACATCTAAACCAATAATATTAGCAAATAATGTTGATAAGGATAATTTGCAGATGGATACACAACAAATGAACCAGTGGTAAGCGGTCAAACTTTGTGTGTGTGTGTGTGTGTGTGTGATCATGTGCAGCACTCGTGTTTTCAGCGCTGCATGCTCATTTAAATCTCACACAATCATATTCACATATCGTCGCAGTCTTCCACGTGTGGTTCTTCTGTGTGGTTTTTTAGCCGTTTTTTCTTCTTCTTAATCTTAACCCTTCGAGGACCGACTGAAACACTTCCAGGTTCCAGAAGAACTACAGACTCGCTAGTCGCTACTCTGTTGCATCCTACCAAGAAAGAAAAAAAAGCATACCAACAGGATTTTAAAATGTTTATACCAAATTGGTACCATTGTATCGGTTCTCGTGACATCCCTGTCATTTTATCTGGTAAAAGGAAAATGTGCAAAAAAAGAAACATTATTTATATATATAATATAACATATTTTTGGCTCATAACCCAAGTAAGCTGAGGGATCCATTACTTATTAGCTATAAAAGTTGTTTGCTTTAATAATTAATTTAGATTTAATACTGCATGAGAAGTACTCATTTTGACAACCGTTTAGCAGTCTTAACAAGAACTCACTGTTGCTTTACACCTTTACATTGGGCTTTAAACGGTTAGTTCGCCCATAAATGAAATTTGTGTCATTAATGACTCACCCTCATGTCGTTCCAAACCCATAAGATCTCCGTTCATTTACGAAACACAAATTAAGGGTGCTTTCACATCTCTAATTCGGTTCATTTGGTCCGAACCAAGGGGCAAACAATTATACATTGTAGCATTTTTCAGCTTTTTTGGTTCTTTTTCAGACCACACTGATTGCTTTGGTCCGAACCAGTTGAAATGAACCAAAATGCAGTCACATGACAACGTCCACATCACTCATTGGCCATGATTTATTTCCTAAACTGCTTTTCGATTGGTCAGAATTTACGTGCGGGAAAATTCCAACATAAGAGGAAAAGCCAGCAAACAACACTGATACAACACAACACAACTATGGAGAGATGACTGCACGGGCTGGTTTTGTCCCTGGCCATAATCGATTACATTGTTTGTATACACCACAAAATGCAAACACTCATTTCTATAATGAAGAGCGGATGCGGCTTGAAAACAACGTTCTAATGCACTGCAAACGGCACGCTCGTAACTTCAAGCGGAGGCGTGCATTAATTCTTCTTAACTCTGACATGCTCGTGGTCATCTGACCAAATTTCTATGAGGCTCCGCACCTCCTCACTACTCCAAGTTTGTCCACGAGCTGCCATGCTAAAGTGCAAACTGTCAACAAACACTTCCTCATCCCATAATGAACAGCACAGCGGACTACGGCAGCTGGTTTAGTCCAAAAATGATCAGTACTTTTTGCAGTTTGGTCTGCTTTCTCACCTGCCCAAACGAACCGCACCAAAGGGGGAAACGAACTCTGGTATGATTCAACCGAACTAAATGAGGAAGGTGTGAAAGCACCCTAAGATATTCCGAGAGCTCTCTCACGCTCCCATAGACTGCAGGGATCTGCGTACATATGTTGTTCATGTATGTGATACTCTCCAAAATAGCTCTATAGGGTGACGCGGAGGAGACTAATTTTTTAATAAAGTCGTTATTTTTGTTTTCTTTGTGCACAATAAGTATTCTCGTAGCAGTTGAACCACTGATGTCACATTAATTATTTTAACAAACTCCTTGCTATGTTTCTGAGACTTGATGGTGTAAGGATCCCTGCGGTCTATGGGAGGGTGAGAGAGCTCTCGGAATGCATCAAAAATATAATAATTTCTGCTATGAATGTCTTATGGGTTTGGAACGACATGAGCGTAATTAATGACAGAATTTTCTTTTTTGAGTGAACTATCCCTTTAAATACGGCTGCAGAGGAAGTGACTGCAAGGGTAATGAGAAAAAACAAGCAACCACAAATTACAGGTAGATACGTGCAGTATATACTGTCTCCGGTTCAGCTTTCTATCTTCTTAAAGGCATAATCAATCTCTCCTATTTGGAAATTAATTAATATGTACAATACAGGAAGGCAACAATAACATTTGCTATGGCCTCACATGATATTATATGCCCTTTACTCCACTAAACCCGGAAGTTTGAAAAGGTTAGAAAGCAGCACTACTAATAACTCTGACCTTTGTATATATATAAAGTTTGTCCAAAACTAAAATGCCACTGTAACAAACATGCAATTTGAGCGTTTTAGTGTCTATGTGAAACACGCCCCATCAAACATTCATTACTCAGACAGCTGTCATATGCAGCTTGTTATAAATAAATCATACATGATTCATGTCAAGAGTGTAAGAAGAGGAAACATCACATGAGTATAGTTTGAGGACTACTCTATATCAGCTCTGCTAAATGAAGTAATAAAATTAGCTGTCGTGTGCATACATGATCTGAATTGCAATACAAATCGAGTTCACTACAAACACATTGTGTGTGAACACTATTATGGTGGCTTGAGACAAACCACAGCATTGCAGTGTTTAAAGGCAGTCAATTTCCCAGTGTGCTTATTTCTCGCTTCCCAATTCACCCTTTCTCTCCTCTAATCTGTGATTTCCAAATTACCCACATCTCTATCACGTGTGCTCAAGAGGGAGTGGAAACTGGGTCACGGTTACTACACTAGTGTGCAACAATGGAAAAACACAGCCAAGAGAGGAAGAAGGTGGTTTGTATCTGTAAAACATAGCCCAGTGCATTATGCTGTTTAAAACTCAGTGTCTGTTCACACGGCGAGCACAGGACTGTGTGAACGCTCATGCACATAACACTGTTCTAAATAACAGCGGAGGTCACAAACATTTCACATATGCAAGCGGAAAGCCAAAATTTCACACCCCACAGATGTCCTGTAATAACCCAGACTAAACCGTCATGCTGGGTGAGTCTGTTATAGAACTAGCCAATATATACACAAAGCACTCAAAATCCAAATTAATGTTTGTACATAAACATGAGTACTGAAATCATTTTTCAAAAATGCGCTTAATTTTGTGCTTTATTAGTACGATCATTTCCACAAATTGGAGACTTCTTCCGAACCATGTTTTAACGGATGAATGGGTGAAAGATCAAATTTCAACAACCGGTTTGAGTTGATCAAGAATGTTTTAAAGTCCCAGCATAAACTTGTACAAGCTTAAAAATGTTTAAATAAAATATTATATATATTTATTAAAATGAACAAATGAATGAGTGAGTTGCCCCCAGCCTTGGGAGTGCTTTTAAATGCTTTAAAGAGACTCATAAAGTAGACTTTAAGATGAACTAGTTGCCCACGTCAGGTGCTGACAGATTACAAATGTACACCAATTAATGTCCTTTATATTGGTTTTCTTCAGTGCATATACTTACATTTTCAACTTATCCTCTACATTTTAAAAATGTATGCATTTAGCAGACGCTTTTATCCAAAGCGACTTAGTTCATTCAGGCTAACATTTTTTACCTAAGGTGTTCCCTGGGAATCGAACCCACAACCTTGTGCTGCTAACACAATGCTCTACCACTTGAGCCACAGGAACACTACAAACTACAACTGACACTACTATTTTACAAACTGCAAGTCATGCATATGTTGCACATCACCATTAAACTTCAAACAATACAGGGAGCAAGTGTGCATCAAAACAGAATGTGATGGAGGAAAAATCCACAGTATTTGAAAATATAGATTTTTGATTTAGCAAAGAAATTCTTCATGAATACAATTATGGTTCATAAACAGAAATATTCTTCCTTGTATTCATTCTTTATATGTACTTTTCCACGGTCTCGGTTGTTACTGATTTTAATACTTTTCTATTTGTTCCCAAAGACTTGCTTTTGATTAAACTTTTGTGCGATCTATCTTATCAGTCCCTCCAGAAAAACGCAGATTATTTTTGTGATTGTTGCGGGCAAAAATCCTTGATTTTGCGGCACGTTTTCTTAAAAAATGCGATGGAATATGCGGGATATTTTTGCAATTTCTGAGATGAAATTGCGTGAACTTGCAAAAACTGCGGTTTGATGAAAAAGAGAAAAAAAGTTGATTCCCCCAACACCTTTTTCTCACTAGGCTACTACCTTAATGTAAAGAGTTATTTCTTATTACTTCCTATTAGGGGTGTCACGATTCTCCAAATCCTCGATTCGATTGCATTTTCGATTCTAAGGTCACGGTTCGATTCGATTCTCGATTTTTACATTTATTCTCTTTAAAGCACAGATTGTCATTTTTCAAACTAGACTTTTATGTAATATAATATCTGACCTTTGTTTGCAATGTACCACATTACACTGTCAAATTTAAAACTTTTATTAACAACATAATGTAACAATAACTTATATCTTTAGTCAATTGAAAACTTAAAATAAACTGCCATCCAGTTTCTCTTTTGTAAGTGCAGTCACAAAAGATGACATTCAAGTTCATAACAAAACAAACAAAAACAATAAAAAATGACTAAACTAACCTTCAAATATTACGACGTATCTATTTAAAAGATTAAAGATAAAACGCTTGTTAAACACTTCACTGTCATTCATTTAGATTTTTATATATATATTTATATATTATGTATGTATGTACAGTATGTGTGTGTGTGCATCATTACAGTCTGTAAAATATGTGTATCTCTTATTACAAGACTGCAATCACTAGCAATAGGAAGAATTCCAGTTAATCAAGTATCTACAAAAGATCTACTCTAAAACAATACATTAAATTACATTAAAGACAAAAATAAATTAAACAAGCAAAAGAAATGATTACTCGCATGTATCTGGTCCACTGATGAAGTCATGGGTCAAGTCAAGTGAATTATTACTCATTTTCTAACAGGCGTCGAATACTGACTTTAGGAAAAGGGGAATAACCAATGACATTTGAGATAACTAAAACAGCAAGCCCCGCCCCACGACTGACAAAAATAAAAGTGTTCGCGCGAGCAGAGGTGAGATGATCGAGCACGAGGATGTGGGGAATGAGCATGCCAGAGTTTGAAAGGAGCTCGCGGGCTCCCGTTTCTTCGCATCAGATTCAGTTTTCCTCTCACAGAAGCCATATAGCGCGCGCGCCAGCATCAGTTGAATGCTCGGTTATTTCTGTCATTGATTTGCCGTCATACAACATGGGGGCGTGGCAGCATCGACGATTCCATTTTTTAATTCGAAGTTCGAGACTGTGACTTAATTTCGATCGATTTCGATTTAAAATCGAAATCGTGACACCCCTACTTCCTATGATAAGCGAGCATACTAAATCCAGAATATTTAAGTTGCAATCTCTTACTGCAACGTAAATTATTTTACATACTACTAATATAATTAACTTCTGAATGAAACTACAACAGTGTTAGTTGCCTAGTGGGAAGGGGGTGTTGGGTGAATCACCTTTTTTTCTCCATTTCATCAAACCGCAGTTTTCGCAAGTTCTCGCAATATAATTCGGCTCCACTGTCATGTAACAAATCGGGAAACTGCTTTGCGTGTTCTTTTGCGCTTATTTTTGTTGGCAAATAAGATTGATTTGCGCGCTTCAAGTTTCACACTGGTTTCACCACGGGGTTTGCAGATGATGTTCAAGTCACGTAATTATATCACTTCATAAGGTTCCCATGGCAATAGGGGAAAATGGCGCTTTACTTGTGTGAAGTAAACGCAACATTTTTCAACTTTCTGCTAATATATATGGGAGTTTTTTGCAACGAAAATACAGGGATTATGAAATCATGCTAGCCCCGCATATTTTGCTTTCTGAAATCGGTAATTTTATGCTGCAAAAGAGCGGCGTATTTGAAAAAATGCGACCCCGCATAAATATGCGGCCTTTGGCTGATTATGCATTAAATCAAGCGATCTCATAATCGCGTTTTTCTGGAGGGACTGTCTTATAATCCATTAAATACCAACAATAATTATATTTTAGCATTAGAAACAGAGACCTTACACATACTAGTCTGGATATATACACTTTTTTTTTTTTTTTTTTACAGCATATCACTGTACTGCATCATTTTTATCTATCTCATCCAAATATAGTCCCAAAGCTATTTTGATTTTGTTGTGACGAGACACATAGTTCGTGTATGACCAGCTTCCAGTTTAAAATGTGGGACGTTATTGTTGGTGGCGCATTTGTGTCCATAGTAAAGTGGAACAAAGAGTGGGCAGCTCTCCACGCTCACTGCCAGATATCAACAGGGGGTCCATCTATCCATCCCCCACATCCCACCCCTGTTTTACAGTGGGCCACAAAAGCTACAGAAAAGCCCCCAAACAATAGACCTGGTGGAGCCGCACCCGTTGAGCAACATGGTGTATGAAGCAGCTCCATCTGTGAGACGCCGGAGCAGCTTGGGCATCGCATTTGTTGTAAACACACGATGAGATGAGATGCAGTGGCCACCAACCCCAAGCCACAGGATCCAATTCAACTGTACCCTCCATCAGCACTGGACAGCCTTCAATGCAAGTGGCAACAACTCTAACCTCTGCAGAAACCTCTCAGACATCCATGAACAATCACATATTGTTCTTGAAATAGTTTTGTGACCCATTATCTGAAAGGAGCTCGTAGACGCACTGTGAGTAGTCGCAGAGCCTGTTCTTTGTTCAACTTTAACATTACAATGATGCAGCTGCACTTGTGTCACTGCTGGAGAGGAGAACTGGTCGTTTTTTTGGGTTAACCCTTTCAGACCCATGCCGGGAGCCATGAAAGGCCTTCCACCTCAGAGCGCCGTGACCCCAAAGAGCAGCGTGATTCACATATGACTGTGCGCTGGGCTATTTTCAGCTCTGACGAGGCACTGCGGATGGATAATAAGCAGCCAACAGTAACAAAACCTCCCCAAAAATATAGCATGCCAGCTAGTTTCATGGCGAGAAGAAAACATTCCTTGCGTTCATGGTACTTTAATTATGGAGCCTGTGTTTTTGTGTAAAACAAACATATTACAAATATATCACATTCTTCCTTTTTAAAATGACAAAACAAGCCTACATTTAAAAATAACTAAACACAGTTCTATAGAAAATTACAGTGTGTGACTGAAAAACATTTAGGGATTCTGGTCTGAGGGACCAAATGAAAGCTCACAAGCAGTTGTATAATACAACTGACCAAAAATAAAAAAATTACAACTCCCAAATTGCATCCACAATGCACAAAGAAATACGTTTCAAACTATGATTGTATGTTTATCTATGCTTTGTGAAAGAGTTACATAGTTTTGGCATGTTATACCATTATTTGCAGTATGAGGGGCATTGTAAAAGTTCATATAGGTTTATAGGGAGGAATATTATCAAAGAAACTTACGTCACAATAACAGGTCCTATATCAATATTGTAACAAACTGAATAGGTAAAGAATAACTAACAACAGGCCTATGAATTATTAGAAATAATGCACACCCGAAGTGGTGACGCTGTCCTTGAAGTAAGTTCAACTCTGTTTCTTTCATATTTTGCTTAGCCTATCGTTTTAAATGACAGATGTTGTAGGCTATTTATGTATTTATTCTCTGTGACGCTTTTCCTACTTTGTTAACAGCAAAATGTTTAACTAATTTTGTATTTTGACAAGATGAATAAAAATAACAAATAGGCTAAAATTTGTTTACAACTTAGCCTACATTTTATTTTCTCTGTGACACATTTTGCTATTCTGCTGAAAACTACAAAGAAAGATACAACTAATTGTATCTTGACAAAATACATTTTTTGTAGCCTTCAACCTATATTTTTTTTTCTCTGCGACATTTTCTTACTGTGTTGATCACAAAATGTTACATTAATTTAGTATCTTGACTAGACTAATAAAATAAATACACATTTTGCGCAGACTACATTTTTATATTTTCCTCGCTCTCTTTCAGCAGTGGAAATTTAAATGTGAGATTTTGGAATTCTATCTAAATTTAGCGGGAATGGTTGTTTCCGGAATACAATTATTCCAAGCAGACAGTGGGTGAACAAAGAGTGAATATATCGCAAATATAACTTGGCATGGAATATAATGTCCCGCGCAGACCTCTACATCCAACCAACTTCAATATCGGTTTGAACACTGATACCAGAGTAAATTATGATAGTGGCAAGTCTATTGAGGACTACATTTCAGACAGTGTGAGAGAGAAAAGCAGAGCCCTGCTAGAATCAGGCAGGTACAGACTGAGGAGTTAAGAAGGATCATGGATGTAAGGTGGCACAATGCCATGGCTATTCTCAGCCTGCAACCTAACATAGCTTTAGGGTTCTGCTCTGTTGATCGTGGCCTAAACAATTAAAATGAACAATTGCCCACTTGTAGGTGACCTCCTTCAAGTTGGTAGAGCTGTCCTCTGCAAACCGCTTTAAAAACTGGGAAAACTAGACTGATTAAAGTCTGTGCTAATTATGAAAACAAAAATGGGGTTTCTGATGTGACTGATTTGTAAAGTAATTGTAAAAAAAAAAAAAAAAAAAAAAAATAAAAAAAAAAAGTGCTACACAAAATGGAAAAATTGATAAAACAAATGTCAGCACACTGCTAAGCTAACAGTAACAATTAATTGTTATACTCAAAGCACAACAACACATCATCATTTTTTATTTTTTTTAGATTAAACATTTTTGTGAAAAGTATCCTTTAAAGATACTGAATGTAACTGTGTTACATTATGACCTCAGTGGAAAAAAATCATAATTATTGAGAAAGTTGTTTCTATCAAGGACACATGAGATGCTGTCTTGGAGCCGGACCAAAAAAAATATCTATAATATCATATCTACAATTAAAGGTATGCCTTAAAGGGGTCACCAGATGCCCATTTTCCACAAATTATTCTTTAGGGTCTTTATGAAAAGTCTATAACATGCTTTAGTTAAAATTTCTCAATTGCAATGTAAAAAACACCCTTTGTACCCGTTTTATTACACGTCCCTTTAATTGGTAATGAGCTCTGCTCCCCTGAGAACGACTGGGTCTGAAAAAAATATTTTTTTCAAATCACTAGGTTTTTGAACAGAACTAAAGTCACACACAGTAACGGAGCAGATCCCTTTGATCATAGTTTGCCTTCAGCTGACTAAGAGTGGCAGAACAACAAGAGTCAATCAATCATCACAGAGAAGCCACCAATCACAATAAAAAAAGAAAAAAGAAAAGTCACTGGGACAGAAGTTATGATCAAAATACTACCATTGTTAATAGATACAATGTGGGCTGCACTTGAAAGTTGTGGCCTGGCTGCTGAAATGTGTTCAAACAGATCTCCAGCACCCATTAAACTTCTCAAGTATCAGAGGGAAAGACAGTCTCTGTGGATTTTAATAACATCTGGAGGCTCAGAGTATTAGCACAGATTCGTTTATTGGCGGAGGCTGCTCTGAAGGACAATAAACTTTTTACAGCTCAACCCCACCCATCATGTTTAGTACCAACCTGTAAATCCCTGAAGAATGTCCCAGCAGCAAGCAGACGTTTGAAAGGTGGGGTCAGGTATGCTATCAGAACTAGTGCGGTCTTTCTTAACCAAACACTGCATTGCACAGTTTACACCTGGGCAAGAAACCAACATACTCCTCTTCTACTACTCTCTGCTATGTGGAGTTGGAAAGTCTGGTGAAAGAATTTTAAATTCCATGTATTGCTGTTGCATAAAGTAGATTCTGACAAGCTTCAGAAGAGCATGTGTTGATCATGCGCTTGAATGGGAACTGCATGCTTTAAACAAAAATCAGTCCCTTAAGTTAGTCTTTCTCCATGGCACACAATCAGAGTTGACGCACCCCTGCTGCAAGTTACAAAATGAAATGCAATCTCTTAAAAAGGGTAACGTTAAGGCAGGCCACGTCATAAATGTCAGATTATTTATAGGGCTGCACGATCAATCGAATGCAATTGTCAGGCGCATCTTTTCAGTAAAGCCAGTTCTGTAAACTGCAGGAAATCATCGTCATGTGCTTTCAGACGGAGCAGCATTTACTACACAGAGCCGTAGTTCAAAGACAAGTAATAGATGATTTTATTCCGCGATTAAGAAATCGAATAAATCGTTTGCGATAACGCCAGCTGACTGCGTAGCTTCTCAGTGAACTACGGCTCTTAATGCTGCTCCATCTGAAAGCACGTGAAAATACCACATTTAATAAAATTTTTACTCCAAACTCACTTCATAACGTCAGTCGAGTGTTTGAAATAAATCCTTCTGTGAGATGATGGGGTTTCTTACACAGAAGGCGGCACGCAACAGATTTCATAGTATTCTAATTGGTGATAAAGACATTGCATTATAAATATACTTTATTTTAATGAAACTTATAATGATAATAATATTAACTCCGATAAAACATTGTCATAATTGAGTGTTTTTTAGTCACACTGAATCAATAAAAACAGTGAAATCGTCTGTTTATTCAGCTGCAGTGATAGCCATTTCCTGGTTTTCTTATGCGAGGCAAATTTGGAGTTTCAGCAGGAGAGCGCCCTCTGGCCTTCGGATGGAGATTTACTTCGGATCACAACACCGTGCATCACATGACAACCGCTGCTTCTGTCCAATCGCGATCTCGATTCCATTTCAATTTACCGTGCAGCCCTAATTATTTATAATAATACATTACTACAGCATAATGTTCTCCATCCCCACATCTGTACAACAGTCAAGTTTATTCCCAGTGTCCCAGTTTCCGATCTTGTTTTTTAAAGATAATGTGAAGAGGAATTCTGGCTGTGAAATGTGTGTAAATTCAAAATTAAAACAAACAAACAAAAAAAGGCAGCTCACGAGACACGGAGAAGTGGTGAAATGCAAATCTCACAGATTAGGTTTCCCAATTATGGTTTCTGTAATGAGATTACCTTGCTGGCTTGTGGCGTGTTAAGGATGTGTACAGTGCTGGGTTTGACACCGTTGGCTTTGGCTCTCTTGTAAAGGGCAAAACGGCTTTTCCTTCGCCCTCTGTCTCCATTGGGGAGTGAACCATTGTACCTGTTCAAGAAGAGAAATGCCAAAATTAGATAACATTAGATGAGGAAGATTAAAAAAAGAAAAAGATCCCGGTCACATGAGCAGACTAACACAGAACCAGAAAGCCACACAGATGTGCTTCACATGTTCTGTCATCTACTACACATACACATATTTTGTGTGTTACTGTCATCATTACAACTGCAAACATACTCTATTACTTCTACACTACACTTTTCAATTATAATTTATTTTATTAACTTTAACTGCCTCTGAAATATTTATCCGATACATACAAGTGAAAAATCGCTGCACTAGGGTTGGGCGATACAGAAAAAATATATCACGTTTTTTTTTTTTTATTAGAAATATCACTATGTCAAATCAATTCTTTTGTCCATGTTGGTTTTACTATTTTGCAAGTTGCATGACGGTGTGTGCGCTGTAGCACTATACTACGATAATTCTTCAAAAGCAGATCAGGGAGACATTTTTATCGTCCACGATCAAAAATTGTCACGTCGCACACCCCACGCTGCACGGAATAAACTATACATTTATTGGGCAGAATATTACCAAAAAAGGTTTTTCTTGTTATCTCGTACACGTCTCTGAAGTGAAGTGCTGCTTTTATTGTGAACACAAAATGCTCCAGGTTCACTGTGGTTTCACATCTGTACCTGTAAATGTTTCTGCCACAAATTATTATATACAAATTTAGAAAACATGACGGTACTGTCACCAAACATTGCAGGACTACAGGAGGTCACTACATTTGGAACGAAAAGCATATATATATATATATTTTTTTTTTTTTTTTAACAAAAACCCAAATGTTGTCCTTCAGTTTTCCACAAAAAATGGGTCCAGATACAAATGAATCGACTGAGGTCTGAATCTTTTAAAGAGAACGAGTGTGAATGCAAATAAAGCACAAGTGGTTTCTACTGGCAGCATAATGTGAGCAAAGCAGGAATTAATTTGGGGACAAAAGGAATCACATTCCATTTAACACATGAGCTGCCACTTCAAGGTATCATTTTATATATGTTAATTACACAAAAAATAACGCGTTAACTAAGATTAATTAATTACACAAAAAAATTCCCGCATTTTTAATAACTTATTTTTGCACCGCGGAACGTTTCTCACTGGATGCGTTTCGGCGGACCGATTATACTGGAGCACCAACTAGCGTTCGCATATCACGCAGCACATCGAGCCTCAAGTATCACCTCAACCCAAAACATATAGCAGCTAGCGTGGACTTTACACTTTATGTTGAACTATGTATTATTTTGTTGGTTCAACAGTTTATGTTGAACTCTTTATTGTTTTGGCCAAGGTTATTGAGAGTTGGACTTAGTATGTTATGGCCTCTGAAGCAACAGAGAGATGTTTTCTAATAGTCAGTGTTTCCAATGTTCTGAATGTGATTGACAGTATTGTGTTTTACTTAAAAAAACACTTTACAGAAGGTTCCAGCACCTATAAGCTTCCTGAATTTCTGAAATGTACTATTTCTAAATTGTTTCTAAATATGCTATTGCTACACTTCATGGCAAAAATTGCACTGGTCTGCTAGACTTGGTTGAACAAAAATAAACAATATTTTGTTGCTTAAGCTTATGTATTCAGTCATTATTCAATGGTATACTATCAATCCATGTGAAAAAAAATTACTTCGCACTGTTCTCAGATCAAATATTTATCTGCGATTAAAATGCGATTAATTTCGATTAATTAATTACAAAGCCTCTAATTAATTAGATTTTTTTTTTTTTATCGAGTCCCGGCCCTAATATATATAAAAACGCTATTATAAAAAAATGCTAGCAACAAACTGTTCAGTAAAATACTTCTGATTTCCAACAAAATCAGCACAGAAAATACCAGAAGTCAATAGATTATGGGGCCGTTCATTCTTTAATGCTGTTTTTGCAATGTTTTTCTATAAAAACATGCTGCATAGAATCTTTCAAACATGTCCAAGTGTTTTACACACCGGTTTGTTAATGTGGGGACATTTCCACACCCCTAAACATGACACGGAACAAAACAGAAAGTGACTGGTTGCTTTGCCTTCTGCCGTCAGTATGAAGGTCCAGCTACAGAAGACTAAACGTGTATGACCACTACGCTTGTGTCTCGCATCTTCAACAGCGTCTCACAACAACTGTAGCATTAAGAGTCCGTGTCAAGTTAAAAGAATTTACACTTTTACAAGCAACTCCACTCAGTTACGAAAGAGTGGACCAATCAGAAGACTTTGGAGACAGGTCACACATGGCGAGATTTCGCATGTTACATAGCAGCTTTACTTGACGGCAACATGGAAGAGGCGGCATTTTCAGCATTGCACTTAAAACCATTCCTTAGCGTTTGAGACGCAAAGAGTGTTCTGTGTGAACAGGCCATATCAGTGTATAAAAGGAAATCAGTATATCTAACAACATCCAGCCACATTACTAAGTTCATAAGAATAATTAGATGTGTTGTGGCTGAATTTAAATATACATTTTTTCATACATTCATGTAATTACTCCAACACATCCGTGACGAGCAACATGATTCAACATGTAAATGTTCTCTTGTATAAAAGCATGTGTAGTTCTCATGAAGTTACTTCCCTTGGGCAGGTCCCTTTTAATGATGCATGCAAACCTAAACTGAAAACGTAACTCTATCACGGATTCGCAACAAAAAGAATTGTGCATCATAAATGACACTCATTTTAATTAAACCGATTACATTATTTAATCAAGCTACTCAATTATACACACAATGGTGCTTAAGGCACCTTAGACTAAATGTACATCTTAATACAGAGACGACTTTTCATTGACTCCAGCTCTTAATGCCATCCTGGTACAAGCAGTCAGCAGTTTTGTTCTGCTCTATTAGACTTTCCTGGTAGTGTCCTGGATCCTTTTTCATACAGCATTCATGAAAACAAGGATTCAGAGTAAAATGCTAATCCACACTCAGCAGTGTGCATGATGTCAGCACTTATGAGACGCCCCAACATCCTGTCCATCGATGATGTCTAGACATGCAACAATTAGAGAAAGTATCATGGCATGTCTGAACCATTAAATACATAACATCCTGTCTACTGAGATGTCATTATCTGGTCAGATTTTAAAGATGCCACAATCCTGCACAAGCAGTTTCATGGAAAGAATGGCATCTCATTTGAAAGTTGATGCATGACTCCAAGAAAAAGTCCTTAAATGCTTGCTTTTCTGTGACTAAAGCTCATTTGAATTGTTCTAGATCATTAGACACGGTCCCTTGGAAGTCTATCTGAAACGTTTCCTTAGAAGAAATCTTCATAGGCAGCTGCTTTAGCTTTCCGTTTCAGCCAGGATGATGTCTAACTGGTATGAAAAGTGACCAATTACAGTTTGTGCCATTTAAGGACACATTTATCTGAAATGGATGATACAACAAAAACAAATCAAGAAATAAATGAATATTAAATCCATTTTAAATTAAGATTTTAATTACATAACTCTAGCGTCTATCCAACGCTCTAGGTTTATCGCCTCTTCCTTTCAGAGGTCAGAGTTTGAATGACACTGATTGTAAGGCCATCTCAGTGAGTTGGCAGAAACTTTAGAGTCAGCGAGATCCATCTCCATATCACAGCTATCAGTCACAGAGGAAAGACACCATTACAAAAGGTGCATTTTCGAGGGTTGTAGTGTCCCACAAAGCCTCATCAAAAAGCTCAGTCAGTCTAATGAGAACAATGAACAGAGAGAGGAGGACTGGAGGCTCAGATGTGCCTGTGTCCAGATCAATAATACCCTCTTTCAGCCTCGGCTCTCTGTGTGCCAGCAGCCAATGCCAGGCAACCCCCCTGAATCAGGGCAGTGGAAAGTTGGTACCATAATTATTTTTTTTAAACATACAATGGATATACAATAGATCTGTTTGGCTCATGCTGAGCTTCAAATTCCAAAAATCATCCAATTAATTTTGTACTATGACAGGTGCATAATAAAGCTTTACTCACTTTACATATAAAGACTAAGACTGCTTAACTAAAACTTCCGCTGATAAAGCTTTAGTTAAACGGGATGGCTTGCGTTAGTGTTGTCAAAAGACCCGGTACTTCGGTACCAAGTGACACAATATTTCTTCCATGTTTTAATTTAAATAGCAAATTCCCTTTATTTACCAAAAAATAAAGTGTGTTTAAATTAAATTAATTAAAAGACAAATTAAATTTGGGTGAAACTTGTGTACTGTTTTTCATAATTGTATAACTTGCAGAAAAACTTTAAACACAATTGTAAATAAGTATAAAGAAAGGCATTGTTGTGTTTTTTTTTATTAGCATATTTTTGTGTTTTTTGCTTTGGTACCGAAATTGGTACCGAAACCGTGGATTTTCACTGGTATTGGTACTGAATACTGAAATTTTGGTACAGTGACAACACTAGTTTGTGTCTTATAATAAAGTTAACTTTTATGAGATTCTGTAATTATGTTGCCTTTTAAGTGCACCTGGGAAGCTTATTCCTTGAGTCGGACATTTATGATAACATCTTGCATTTAATTTGGCAAAATAATATGGAACCATAACAAAAAATAAATATATTCCGAATAAACTTAAACAACTACATCTGAACTAGTGGTTGACCGAAATAATCACCAAGGTCAATATATCGGCCGATATATCATGTCATTTTCTCTGTGTGCTGTATGTTAAATGAGGGTTACCATGGCTTTATTTGAAAAATATGATTGCCAATGCACAAAAACTTCCCATAATACTGAGTGCCCTTATAGTTACTGTGTTTACTTTCTCTTTATATTATACTTTTATTAAATATTTATTTGCGAAAAATACTGTCATCTAAAAGTAGAAGTTGGATTCTTTTACACATTTATTTTTTAATCCATTGTCAAATGATTTAATATTTCTTAATATCGACCACTAATCTGAACTCAGAAAGATGAAAATTATTCATTTAGGCTATCACCTAATTTGTCTTCTTTTCAGCAAATCTTCCTGGTAAAAATCACCTGGGCTCAAATCCACACACCACTTACAACTTCACAAATTGGAAACTTGTGAGAATCCTTGAACTTGAGATGATATGCTTGTAGATCTGGACGCCCAGTCATCCATGTGCTCAGAACTCACAATTACGATATCTTTGATAATCTTACGAAGGCTGTATATCTGTCATGTTTAAAATTATATTCTGCATTAAAAAAAATATTATAATAATACCCTTAAATTATTACTCTAAGAAACTTAGTTTTATTCTATAAAAGGTTACATGATATTATGCATTTTAAATGCATTATGAAGCTGCAGTGTTTTAAAACACCGGTTGGTAAACAAGGACCTACTACCACCAAAAGTGAAATCAACACTTGTTACGAAAGAAAACATGACACTTTTTTCAAGTCTTGTTAACCAGAGACCCTTATGTATAACCACGATTATATAAAAATAAAAACCATAGGAAATTCCAGAGGGAAAAACAAAGCTTTCTGTGCTTTTAGACGAGCTGCTCCAACAAAAACATGCGTACCCCTGAACCATATGAATAATCAGAAATCTAAATGGAATTTGAAATGGAACTTTTTTTATGGCTCATACACAGTGGGAATATGGAGCTCACGTTTAAGGAGGAAGAAATACCAAATATATTCAGAGACCCAAACGAAGTAAAAGCATTTAATTTAGTGACGATGCTGATAGAAATTGTGATAGTTCGTAATGTAAATAAGATCTTTATAACATTCAAATGCACATAAATATCAGTTGTCACTTTATAGCTCCCAATAATATGTCTAAGTAAGGTGTGTTTAGATGTATTAATCAAAGCTATGTAGTTTTCATGGAGGGAAAACAATGCAATGAAAACAGTGATGTCAGAGAAATAAAGCCTGATCTATCATGCATTATATATTTTAACATTGAGTTTTCTAATATATATATATATATATATATATATATATATATATACACATAAAATCATGTTCATAATTTAAAAGCTTTACAGATGCATGTAGAAAACATGACACAGTAGGCTTTAATCGGTTAAAATATATATATATTTGAAGTTCTGCTTAAGGCTAAACATCTCTCGGTGTTGGATGGTTTTGATTGTAATGCTTTCAATATAAGTTCAGGATTCTGCTTCTTTTGGATTGCCTTTATCTGACACATCCAAAGCATCATTAACTAATGAGGTCGACAGCCAACATGTGCAGTGCTCCCGAAATGGTTTGAAAAGCCTTGCTCTAGATCACTGAACACATGTGATTTACAACCCAGCAGAGCCAGGAGGGGGTATTGTAAAAACGAGACAGCCTCTTTGCCCAGTCACAGAAAAGGAGGGGGAACAAATAACTTTAGTGGGCTGCTTCCGAATTCCTCCATCGCCCTTCATCTCGTTATGACTTCCCGTACAGATGATGAACGATCCCGATGAGAAGGTCCCATCAAAACCCAAACAATGAGGCCAAAATACGAGCGTTGAGGATTACATCAAATCACAGCTTCACAATCCACCCCCATGATGAGCAAAATGCAATTAAAAATCGTGTTTCGAAGACATCGGGAAATCACTTTGGAGGATTATTTTTCGTGCACAAAAATAATAAGTGCCTAAATTTATTTATTTTACTAGCTCGTGCTAGCTTACAGACAGCGCACGTGTTTAATTTGTGCAGTAACGTGAGTGCGTGAATTTGAAGAGCTGGGAGGTCGGGCACGCCGATATCAAGTGTGTAAACAAACTATTTCCGTACTCCAAAAACGCAGTTAGAAACTAAAAAGCGGCTCGAAAAATATGCTCCAGAGTTTCTACTGTGAGATTATGAAAGGAAACTAGGAAACAGCAAATAACAGAACAAAAGTCGCGTGAACTCGTCAAAATATTATTGGACACACATAAGGAAAAATAGCTGCGCGTAGGAACTCACCCCAAAACCACCAGTTCGCCGTACTTTACTGGCTCTTTGGTGGGCACACAGTGCTCCTCTTGACTCGGTGAAAACATGAGGCTTTTTAAACAACACCCTCTCAATTACACGATCAATCCAGCGACGACAAGGGAAGAGACTTCAAAGGTCGCTCCTAACTGCCATATTTCCCGTTTACCTGCTCCCGATCTTGAGTTGGAGTTTTCAGAAAAGGAAAAAGTCCGTGAAATCCTACATCCGAGAGAGATTTAAGAAATAATGATGATAGTAATAAAGCCTTATGTCTCGGGCATATTTCATCATAGGAACAGCGAGTAACTTAGTGTTTCCATCCGCTGTTAGAAAAACAGTACTAGTAGGGGGTGGACCGTACCATTCACTTACAGCGACTTTACGGGGGGACGCGCACGAAGAAACTTTCCAAATATTATAGTGAATATTCTCGAAGGATCATTATTGTTTGGTTATACTTGGAAACTTTTCAAGACCGTGTTGCCTCTGCACAATCTGTAATGGACAGTTTGATCCTGTAATATTTCAAGTTGTTTAAGCTAAAGAAAAACGCCCCTCTAACGGCTCGATCCAACACAACGGCGGTCTGAGGCGGCACCTTCAACTATGTAAACAAAAGCAGAAACTTAGATATATTTAAAGTGCAATGGCTTTCTTTTTTTCTGTAGAACACAAAAAAAGATATTTTGCAGAACATTGTGATCCTGACAACATTAGTCCCCCTTGGCTTTCATAGTACGTCTTAATAAACTATCACTTCAATTGCAGCTATCATTTTTGTAATGATCTGAATGGGAGCTGCCTTTACAAATAAATGATTTTGCCTTTCAAAAAGCCCACGTGCAGCCATAACATGTAAATTAGGCAGTAGGGTCTGAGAATGTAAACTGTTGTAAATCAATGCCTTCAGGTCCATCACAGACATCATGCTGTTCTAACAGCTCAGTCCACATGAATGAGCCATTTGCTAGGAGTTTGCTTTTCATCCATACACATGCCTTCACAGACGCACTGAGTTTCTGTTATAAGTATTTTAGATTTCTCACACCTGTATTTGAAACATTTTGGGACACCCAAAAATGCTAAAGGCAAGACACCACAGGTGAACAGTAAATGTTTTAACTCATAGATACTACAAAACTTCCCCAGTTGATTAATCATGGGACAATCAGCCAACTGTTTTTTATTACAAGTTTTCTGAAATGTAATCACTAATCAAAAAAATATATATAATAACTTATTAAATATATTTATTTATTTAGACATACTGGAGAGGTTTTTGGATATCCCTTTATATCAGAAAGATCATATCTTTTTTATTGGATATCTACATAAATCTCAAAATACTGTCAACAGCCATAAAATATTCCACATAGTTTAAGAATAAAATGTTATATAAATCAGGTAAATTATATACACTTGTGACCATTTCTGGGGGTCTCCAAATAACTATTCAGTGAACATTTGTTATATTTTATATAGCTCTTTTCTTTTCTTTTTTTCTTTTTTTTTTAATAGCATTTTTAATCATGAATCATAACACTCATGAATGATGATGGTTCATGTTCTATAAAAAAGGCCCAAAATGTACACAATTTACAAAAACTAAAAACAAAAAAAAAAAACATGAAATTATGTAAAAAAGTTGTCACAGAATAAAAATATGTGAATAACTCAGATAGAACCTTATAATTCCAAGGCGGTGATTTATTGACTTACTTTAACTGGTCATGTTTTGAAATTTAATTTGGACACCAGTTACACCCCATACTGATTTTCTAAAATGCCACTGTCATATTTATCCACATACGGTAGCAATATTTAAAACAACATGAGTTTACTGAAGTACAACAATGCATAAAGGGCCATAAAATAGCAAAAAAAAAAAAAAAAATACAATAAAGTACAAAGAAAATAGAAGAAATGGTAAGCACGAAAATCATAGACGAATTTAAGAATGTCTCTATGACTTGTTCAGAAGTTTGGGGTCAGGAAGACTTTTAAATGCTTTTGAAAGAAATAGCTGAACATTAGTGCATATTTTAAACGTTCCTCTATGAATTAAGTTAAAAATCGTTCTTACATTATGCCACTTCTGAGTAAACAAACATGTTGATGAATAACAATGCCGTGTCGATGACATGAATATTTCTCAGTTTCACCAGAATGCTGACAGCGTCCTATGAGCGCATGTGTGTTGCGTATGGGCAGAGGGTTTTTTTTATGAATAAGTCAACCCCTCTCAAACCCTCCACCCCTCCTCACACGAGCCTGGATGAAGGATCAAAGACTGGCTTGCTCATTCCATCTTGATAGAGAGCAGATGCAAAGAGCTGCTGTTCCTGAAAGGCATGTGTCTGGTTTCCATCTTTGTACTATGAGAATAATATAAGTGCATGAACAAAAGAGAAATAAGTAGGTATGACTCATGAGAGAATGATTGTGCAACTTAGACAAGAGTCAAAACCTGGACCGAATCATGATTTCGTTTTCTTTCATAATGCATAAACAATACTCAGGATGAAAACATTGAAATGCTAGTTTATATTGTGGGTGACTGTCAGGGAGTTGTTATGCTTTCTTGCTTTCTTTTAAGGTGCTTTTTAGTGGCCTAAGACAAAGATCCCAAGCGCTGAAGAACTCATTGTCACCAGTTAGACTTGGAATGTGTTTGACTAACAGTTTGAACTCACAATACAACAGCAGAGTCAGTAAATTATGTTGCTATTACTCAACCTGAGTAGGTCTATCAGACTGTGAGTGCTTCGAGAAGATCTTTGAGGACGTTGACTCATGTAAGTTATTGCTTCAGGTCAGAGGAGTAATGTCACGCTCTGTCTTCATGTGATATTTTACACCACTTCCAACATGGACACCAAAAGTAGGAAAAGCTTGTTTGATGATCAATGGTTATGCTCATAAATGGGATATATTTCCATACTATCCTTACTATATCTGCAGTATGGATGTGCCATTGTAAAAAAGAAGTACACTTTAGCATACTTTTAACAAATAATTTGAACAAAAATGCAATTAGTTCGACTTCAGAGTGATTTTTTTGGCCCCCTCACGTAGGACCTAAGTGTATTTTATATATAATTTCATAATTCGGCTGTCTTTAAAATAGAGCATAGAGTGAAATAGAGTAAAACTGTTAATTTGACATTATTTAATCATGAAAGCGTACTCTTTTTAAGTACTTATACACACTACAAGTGCACATTTAATACAAGTAAGCCCATATCTTTTACACAAGCGTATACTTTGCAAAATAAACATTTGAAAAAGAGCGCAATGTGCAACAGAGAAAACTGTGATATTGTATAATACAGTGTGTATTATAATATCGCCATGGATTGGAAAGGTCACAATAGGAGTAAACTTTTTTAATATCCACCTAAATAAATACTCAATGTCGACCTGGGCCGCTTTTTGTAAAATGTGTAATTTAGATATCTAGATGTTTTTGTCCTTTTCTTTTCCATTACTTTTAATGTCCTGCTATAATATTTCAATTTGAATATGGTTCATATAAAGTATTATTTGTATGCAATAAACATTTCTAGATCATGCACTCCAGTAAAAAAAAAAAAAAAAAATCATAACTGAATTTATAAGCACCACCACTCCAATATTTGCAATGCACAGCTATTTCCACTCTGCAAACGCACATATTGAAAACCACTGCTCTGGAGTGTCTGTAGCATCAAGATGTCCACACAAACGTGACAGAAAGACACTAAAGATGAGGGGAAGTCCACACACCAGTATATGGGGTTTATCTACACTACTTGTCACCTTACTTAACCTCCATGCGAGTGTGTGATGGTAAAATGTTCAGCTGACTGTAGTATGACACAAGGAGGGAATGGCTGGAATGTGTCTGCTGACCTCAGAGCCTCACAAAAGTTTTCTTGTTATCCTTTAATTTGATCTTCACCCTTCATTAAAGTCTAAATCATCGCAGCCTTGTGAAGAAACACAAAAGTGAAAATGTGTGATGTAGGATACTTTGAATTTAAAGCATCGTGTGGACATTAAGCACACGTGATTCATTTAAAGGGACAGTTCACCTGAAAAATAAAAATGCACCACCCTCACGTTTCACTCGGTTACCAGGTTCTTAATTGTAAAGGAGCAGCTTGGACATTCTGCTAAAGAACTCATTTTTTATGTTCCATAAGAAAAATAATTATAGGCCTTCTTGGTTTGTCTGATAGGAGACTGATTAAGTAGATGCTAATTATCAATAATTTATAATTTAAAAAGAAGCAATGAAGTTTCATGTTATAACTATTTGTCTGTTTTGGTCTTTGATAGAGAATCATGAGAAATGATGGGAATGTGTCACAGCTTTAATCAGTTCTGTCCAAAGAGATCCCCATCAGATGACCGCTAGGAAGACGTTTATTACATGATGACTGCCCCCTGCTGTAGTGTACAACTCATTACAGAACATCTAATGTCATTTATACAAAGCTAAATGTTTAAAAATAAAGATTTAGAGCACTCTTTAAAGCTTTTGGCAGTGGTTTTTGGTGGTCAGTAGGATTATTTTAAATTACTTTTATTCAGCAAGGATGCATTAAGTGACGAGAGTTTTACAAAAAAATACTTTTATCAATCAGTGCTGTTTTTCTGAACTTTCCACTTATCAAAGACTCCAGAAAAACTAAAATATAGATCAGCATTTTCAACATTGCAAAACAGTTTGAAATATTTACTGAAAAACAAATCAGCATGATTTCTGAAGGATGGTGTGACACTGAAGACTGGAGTAATGATGCTTTGCCATCACAGGAATAAATGACATGATTAAAAATCATAATATTTTACAGTATTACTGTTATTAGTGTATTTTTTTTGAATAATTCAAATCAAATAATTACAGCATTGGAAAAAATAAGATTTATTTCCAAAAATAAATCCACAAAATATCTTAGATTTTATAATGTATAATATTTTATGTTCTATTTTCTTTTACAATACAACTATAAAATACTCTCTCCATATTTCATAAAAAAAAAATGAATGAAAATGAACCATAGATTGAACAAATATTATTCATTAAAACCATATCTGCCGAATGCGTGATGTTAGTTTGTTTTAAAATAAACGTAAACTTTAAACTTTACCAAATTGTTTTGAAAATTGATTGGTTCACAAAAGTAAAGCGCAATCAGTTATTGATATAATTTACAATTTAAAGAAAATTAAATAAAGAAATTAAATAAGAGGCCAGACTGCATTTTTAATCAAGCATCCCTTTTAATACCGGTCACCTGCTTTACAAAAAATGAAAATCTCAGTGTTAATGAAATGAGCAACAGTACAGAGTGAAGAATTGCTTGCAGTGGTGTTTAGCACAGATTTAACCCGTCTTTATCCCACGATACCG
The DNA here is from genome assembly GCF_023724105.1 of Carassius gibelio. Classification (NCBI taxonomy): domain Eukaryota; kingdom Metazoa; phylum Chordata; class Actinopteri; order Cypriniformes; family Cyprinidae; genus Carassius; species Carassius gibelio. Next base: position 8,813,854 of record NC_068412.1, on the reverse strand, counting down.
TAAAATATGTCCCTCATTACATCAGGCCCCCAGGAAAACAAGCACTAAACGGAGCAAAATTAGTCAAGAAAAGCATTTATTGGTTTAAAACGGATTTCTTGCATGTGCCTCTGAGTTTAACAGTTTCAAGACAAGAGCTGAAAACACAAAGTGAGTGTTAGTCAGTGGATCATAACAGTTAGCGAATTTATTTTTAAAACAACACAAATATCCTCAAACGCTCTTTATACGAAAGGATAAAAACCTCTCTGGTCAAAGATAGCTAACAAAAAGTAGTATTCAGAGTATTTGGACTGAAAACGGGTCAGATGAAAGCGTCTGTTCTATCGGATGCCTCTTCTCTGTACGTGCAACTGAATGTGAGGAATGCCACAGCGTTAGAAAGGGTCCGGGGTCCGGGGTCCGGGGTCCGGGGTCCTGCGGTGAGGACGGGGGCCAGGCCTGGAGTGTGCTGGGACTGAGGACTGGTTTAACTGGAGATCACATGGTAGATCAGGTGCAGTAAACAGGGCTGGAATCTGACGGTGGGTTATTCTGGTATGACGTCATGTGGCTTTAAGAGAGTTTCATTACAGTTTATAATTAGAGTATAATTTATCTCCATCATCCTGAAACAAGAAGACAATAAGGCACTTGTTTAGCATAACTGGGAACTAACATTAGCAAACAGAGAAGCTGACAGAATGCTCAATAAATTCACAATAATCAGATTGACTCTGTGAACAACAGTAAACATTTATAATGCTTTTATATCATGGAAGACAAGGCATATATAGGCAATGCTGGCTAAAAAAAGCCAAGTGTAAAATTTGTAACACTGGTGGTATTTTTGAAATGCTGTTTAGCTACAGTGATTTGATCTAAGAAACACACAGAAACACTAGAATGCATCAAAATAAAACGAAAAAAAAAAAAATGATGGAAAAGGAGATCCTACCCTTTCATTTCCCTTGGTAAGCTGTCTGTTGACAGACTGAAGCAGTTCTTGTAGATCCTGTACTGTCTGATTCAACCCTGCAGTCATCTTCTCCTTACGGTCCATCTCCTCCTAAAAACACCAGTCAAAAGATTGCACAATTTTTATGAAATGAAGATTTTTCAAAGACTAAACTCAATAACCACACTTGCAGTGTTAATTTTGTATCCTTGGGATATATATATATATATATATATATATATTTAATTTTTTTTTCTTTGAAACATTTTATTAAACCAAAGAATCCTGAAAAAAGTATCACAAGTTCCAAAAAATATGAAGCAGTTTCCAACAATGATAATAAATCGGCATACTAGAACCATTTCTGAAAAATCATGTGTCACTGAAGTAATGATGCTGAAAATTCAGCTTTACTTTAAAGGAATAAATTATATTTTGATGTATATTAAAATAGAAATTCTTATTTCATATTGCAATAATTTTTCACAAAATTACAGGGTTTCTTCTGCATTTTTAGCAATAAATAAACATCCTTGAACTTGAAACTATAATATATACATACATATATAAAGTTTGGGATCATTAAGATTTTTTATGTTTTTTTTTTTTTTTAAGTTCAAGGATGTTTATTTATTGCTAAAAATGCAGAAGAAACCCTGTAATTTTGTGAAAAATTATTGCAATATAAAATAAGCATTTCTATTTTAATATACATTAAAATATAATTTATTCCAACACTATTGAATGTGTGTGTGTGTGTGTGTGTGTTTATGTAACTATTTAATAGTGGCATTTAAACGAATGATGGTTTTATCGTGTCAGTCAGTTCTCCTCAGATTCACACAGGTGTTCACAGATGTAGTTCACCTCATTAACCCACTCACACCTGACCACCAGGACCTGTCCACACGTGTTAAACAGTACACGGTTTACTTCTCACCGTCTGCGTGAGGCCGCTGGTCTCTATCAGGTCAGCTTGGCCTGCTTCTTTAACGATCTCTGCCTGAATCAGCTCCAGAGACTGCTGGGCCTGATCAGGTGACAAAACAACCAATGAGTTCAACAGAAAGATCCTCCTGCTTCGCTTTAAACCCCTGAGCTTTACCTTATAAAGGTCTCCAGCTACTTTCTGTCGCTCACTCTCCTCCGTCTCAAGCTTACACAACGTCTCAGTCAGCCGAGTCTTAAGCTGAACAAGAAACATCACTTTACTGACAACTCTTTCAAAACCTTTGTGACTTACTTTCTTCTGTGGAACACAAAAAGAGATATTTACAGCAGAATGTCCAAGCTGTACTTTATTACCTTTCCTCTAAATAGTGCCTTAATGAATAGAACAGAATAATTCGCTGAAGCTTTGTTTGGTATTTTAGAGCTAGAACCCATCTGGTGGCCCTTCACTGTCACTGTACGGAAGAGAGCAGCTCGGACACTCTGATAAACATCTCCTTTGGACTTACACAGAAGAAAAGAGTAGATAATGACCATTTAAGAAATACAGTTAATAGTGCTGAATACTTGGGAAAAAAGTCATTTTCTTTTTTTCTAACACACAAATGTGTGCAGTAGAGTTTTGGATAAGATAATAGCACCTTCAAAAGCATGGAAATGGACATTTAAATTGTGGAAATGTAAGTTTCCTTCACAAAAGGGGTAAAGGAGGCGGTCTAAATGTCAAAAACACACAAGCACTGAGGATTTGACAATAGTTCAGAGAACAGTAGGTTAGCGGTTAGCAGTGTGTATGTGTCTGCAGTAACAAGTGTGAAGCAAAGGTGGCAGTAAGAGAAACTGTGACCGCAGAGGAAACCGAGTAAGGTATTATAGGACAGAGTAACACACAACTTTGAGCAAGGTCTATCTGTCATCTCGAATGTTTCACATGATCAGGACTTCAAAGTCTTTTTGTCAAGAACTGCATTTATTTCAAATGAACTGCTATTCATGATGCTGTTTTGACAGTGATATTATTGGAAAATGAATTCACTTTACAGCTGAATAAATGTTTAGAAAGGAGAGATAACAGATAGCGAGCGCTCCACCCGTGTGAGCTCAAGAGGAGAAAGAGAAAGCTACTTCAGTTTAACCAGGGCACGTCTTACCAAAGTCAACTCCTCATTCTGCCTGACGGCCTCGGTGTATGAGCCGTCGAGTTTGCTTTGCAACTCAGTCAAGAGATCTCGGAGCTGAAATGAAGTTTGAGATGTTTAGGGAACGAGTGGGGCTGGTTTTGGAGGATGGTGGTTTAGTTCAATACAGTATATAAGGGACGCCCCAAAGTCATTTCCAGCACATACACTGGAGGATCAACCTTGTTGGCTTTGGTGAAAGTCATCCAATGGGTTTATGAGATTTATAAATATAGGACATGTTCCCTGAGAAACATCCAGGCAAGTTTATTTAAAGGAGTCAAAACGTCTTTCTCTGGTGATCGACAGCATGCTGTAAATGCATGAACCCGGGACATTGTATCCTCAAGTCCAGACAATGAACGCTTTTCTAGAAAGATCTGCAGGTTAAAGAGAGCACTGGGTCACTTTTCATTCTGCACTGATCGCTGTGCTAGGACTGTGTTAGGACTGAGGATAGACATGTAGATGCCGACCCTTCAACAGCTGCTACAATCCAACATGTTAGACATTTAAAAACAACACAACCAACACACTAAAACAAAGAAACGAGAGACGGAGGAGTAAGCATGCAGTAAGGCGTTAGTATTTGTGCTCACCTCTCTGACCTCTGACACGTAGGTGGCGCTCTCACGCTCCGCTCTCTCCAGTTCAGCCTCCAGGTGCTGTTTGTCTCTCCTTAGCTACGACACAGATCGATTGCAAAGCAATATTCAAAGGGATACTCTTCAGCGCGGTTTTGTTTTTCAGATTTAAGTTGTTCTGTGTTTCAGAGCGGTTCAAACCGAAAGCATACTCACACTCTCCACATCTCCATCAGAGCTCAGTCTGTCCACTTCCTGTTCCAGTGCAATTACCCTCTGAGTCATCTAAACACAAAAGCAGCGCATTTTCACCTTGCAGTCTAACTTAGGCTTCAAAATAAGTAAGAAAAAATTAAGTGTCTAGAATAGAAGATTTTTAGTTCACATTACATGGTTATTTACCTTTTATTTTTGTTTACAGTACTATTATATGTTGTAATATTACTAATATTATATAATCACATACATTATAATTGACAGTTATATCTTATATAATATTTTATTTAAGAAATCTAAATTATACATCAGATTTACATGCAACAAATTAAAGGTTTGGGGCCTGCAAGTTGTTTTTTTTATTTTAAGAAATTCATATTTTTATTCAGCAAAGATGATGCACTAAATTTGTCAAAAGCGACACAAGACTTTTATAATGTTGCAAATATTAAATTTCAAACAAAGTGCTGTTCTTCTGAACTCTATATTCAAAGAATTCAGAAAAAAAAAGTACAAAAGATGCACTGTAGGATTTAGTAGAGAATCCTAATAATCACACCGAATCTTTGCCAGAGCAAAACTTTAGCATCAAACCTAACTACTAACTTCCTAAAATGTGAATGGAGGGGTGTAGATATGAGGGATGGTGTTTTTGCGGACCTCTCTGAGCTCAGCGTGTGACTGCTCCAGCTTCTCCCTCCAGCGCGTCTCCTCCTGCTCCACACTGCTCTGTAACCGCTGCAGGATCCCTTCCTGTGCACCAACACCATCACTACACCACCCTCAGCACACCTCGCTTTTTAAAATCACAGACAGATGCAATCAACAACTCACCGTCTCTGCTAGCACTTTCTTGTACGTCTCACAATCTTTCTGAAGAACTTTCTGGGCCTCCTCAGCCTCTTTCAACTTTTCTGCTAAAGCCTGCCCAAAAAAATAAAAACAAAACTTGAAGTCTTCTGAAATGTTTATGCACCCATTTGATTCATAAAGCACTGGAATGGGTTCATCAGTGCTGCTGTACCTGGGCATCTCCAGCTCCTGACGCAGGGTCAGAGGTCACCTCTCCAGACAAGCTCTCTCTCAGAGACGTCTCAAACGTCTGCAGCCACTGCTGGTGGTTCTGCACGAGCACAATGTACATTTACACTCCAGGATTATGTAAACATGCACAGATGTCAATCCTGATTCAAGTTAATTAGGATGGCGAGGTGAAAAATTATCTGTGCTTTCCTTTCCTTTTTTTTTTGCTTTGTGTGTGTGTGTGTGTGCACCTGGTCAGTGGGCAGTGGCACGTGCGGGAGGAAGCTGTGCAGCAATGCTCGGCATTCGGCCTCTGTTGACTCCAGCACAGTCTGATGCTCCTGTGGAAAAAACAGATCAAACTCTCCAATCAAAAACTTAAAATTATATTTCTTAGTTCATCTGAAAACCACTCCATAATTCATACCACCAAGCTGCTGCCACTTGTGCTCCCCACCACCACCAAAAAAAAAAAAAAAAGTGACAAATTCACCTAAAAATCCCTGTGCTTTTATAATTTTCACTCATTTACACTTTAATCGAATGGTACTCTCACATGAATGCGCACAGATTAAATGTTCATCCGTTCATCCAATCTCAGACTGACTAAAGTTAGTCTTATTGGTCTATGAATTTTTAAAAATCACAACAAACAAACAAGAAAGCATTGTTTTCTACTTTTTCACCACAAGGTTTTTTAAATCTCTACTCATCAACACATACAAGTAAAAAAAAAAAAACATCAAAAAGCCATCGCCGAATCAGGATATTTCAGGACAATTGCTCAAAATATCATTTTTGTTTTAAGACAATTGTAAAAAATAAATAACAAAATAAATAAAAATGAGAAAAAGCAAAAACATTTCTACTTCATCTAGACATTTCCCCCAAAACAACATATTCACGTTTGTCACCATAACTGAAGTCACCATATAACTGAAATTGGGCAAGAAGAAAAATTCTGAACAAATACAGTACAGTCGAGAATATCAAGATAGTTTTAGGGATAGTTCCCTCAAAAATTTAAAAATGCATAAGTTTTCACCCTAGTGTTGTTCAATCATCTGCATAACAAAAAAGATATGTTGATGACTTGGTAGCCAGTTTATTTCTGAAAATATCTTTCATGTTCCACAAAAGAAAATCATAAAGGTTTGAAACAACACAGGTCAATTTGGACATTTTTTATTTTTCTATGAATTAACCCTTTAATCAGGAAGAAAAGTAGGAGTTTTTCCATTGGCATCTGACTGGACTGTGATTAGTCACAACTGTTACACACCAGCATTGAATACAAATGAACTAAATCTATTCCCAAGTTATCACATTTTGAATAATAATAATAAAAAAAAGATTCTAATTTATTTGGAAATTTGTCTTCACAATGGTTTGAATGTGCAATAATAAAATAGATTTCATGCTGACTTTAAAGGCCAAATCTGGCAAACTTTGAGTTTGTCCAGCAGGTGCAGGGCTGGACATGACTGAGAGCTGATGTCCACACACTGGACCGGTGACAGCAGAATTACTCCTGATGTAAGCAGGGTTAGTCACAGCTTCAGGACCGTTTATAATCTCGCTACATTCAGATGACCGCTCAACCCCATGAAGGGCAGGAGTTTCTGATTAAAATGTGATGAGAAATGGAAAAACAGGACGGATCAAACTAATAAATAGAGAACAGGATGTACATCTTCAAAAAAAGTCATTCTGCGTGCCTTCAGATTGGGTAATTTTCTTCCCGATTTGCTTTCTTTTTTTTAATGATAGTTATTTGAAATGATTGTGATTGGTGCAGACTGAATAGTGGAAACCAAGTGGTGATCAGCATGCTGGGAAAGAGGAGATCAGGGGACGTCAAATGACACAATGGACATGAATTACTCCTAATCTAATGAAAATACATAGCTGCACACTCATTTCAGGTGACTTGATTAAAAACTATTTTGAAAAAACACAAAAAGGAGAGTTTAAAAACAAACACAAGCTGCTAATTTCAAAGCATGTTTTCCGTTTGAAACATTGTGCGTCAGTAGCATCAGCTGAGCAGGTCAGAGTAATGAAACGAGTGTGCAGCCGTTCATGAAGAGGAAGTTATTCAGGAATGAGAACTTCACTGGTCAAGAAATGACAGAGGCTTATTGGAGAAGCTCTGATTCGACTCTAGAGTGAAGTAGTTGGGGAGTTGTGGTGCGAACCTTGGCGCTCTTGGCGAGTTTTCCCTGGAGTATGGTCTCGGTGGCTGACAGCGCCTCCATAGCGCTCCAGTTTTTCTCCCGGAGCTCCTAGTCAGTTTCAGAGAAACACCACTTTCAGCCTACACTCTTGATTGTCCCAGTCATTTTGCCATTTACAGAACCATGTATGCATTATTCCAAAGCTCAGCCTTGGCACTTCCCTGTTCCACGGTTTTACATCCACACTGAAGGTCCACAAAATCTTCTCTAGACTAGAAGCAGTAGTCTTACTATTTTGAAGGGTTAATAAATGTTAGAACATTTAAATTCTCTAAAAATGAACAAAATCATCCTGCAACTCGCGAATTACAAGAAAAAAGAGAGAGAGAGAAAAAAGGAAGAATTAAAATGTACCATGTAGAATATTCAACTAAAGAATTGAGGAACACATGCAAGATATTTACACATCACAGCATCTCCAAAATAAATGATGACCTAAAATAAACAAACGAAATAAGAAACAAATGACTGAGCATCTGAACCACTGTCCACAACAATAGGAAGGTAGTATTCTTTTTTTTTCTTCAGGTTATTCAAAATAAAAGAAATGTTGGAGTGGATATGAAATATCTAAGTTTTTACAAATAATTTTTAATTTTTTAATTTAAAGCATTTCAAGTGTACACACACACACACACACACACACCTTGGTTGTGAACCAATGATCCAAACAGATTTTTTTATGTTTCTCTACTTTTTTTCATTATTAGCTGTGATTCAGAATTTTGTATGCAATTCTTTGTTAAGTCAAACGATTATATTTCTCAAAGGTGTATTTGATCCTTTTTTGTTTTTGTGTCCGACACAACATTGTTTCTTAGATTTTATCCTTACACCTATGGATGGATGCACAAAAAGCAAACGTTACAACTGTAGCCATTCCCTATCAGCAGGATGCTTTATTTCTCCCTGACAAAAATGTTTCCACAATGTATCTAAAATATATCTAAAAATGCTTCCTCCATGTATGTATGTAAAGG